>NC_056525.1:170707134-170736216 GCF_019175285.1 Sceloporus undulatus
ATTATTATTATTATTATTATTATTATTATTATTATTATTATTATTATTATTATTTTGTTATGATGTTGTTGTCACTCTTGGCCTGTGTCCTCCTCTTCATGCTTTGTGGTAAGTCCTATATTTCGCTTCCAGGGCAGCTTGTATGATCTTGTATGAAAAGTGGGATATACTGTATATAATGCAATATATAATATAATAATCTTGCAGGAACTTTGAGACTAACTGAAATCTAGAATTTGATAGCATGAACTTATTATTTAATTTATGGATTTAAATACAAGATAAATGTTTTTATCTGTGAGCTGCCTTGAGAAAGGTGGCATATAAATGAAATTTTTTAAAAATGAAATAAATACATTTCATTTTTTAAAAATTTCATTTATATGCTGCCTTTCTCAAGGCAGCTCACAGATAAAAACATTTGAAAAAATCTCAGTAACATTCAAGACAATTAAAATAATCTAAACATAATATAAAATCACAATAAACACATGCAAGATTTTTTTAAAATAGCTAAAACCCAAAATTATTATTTTGTCATTCCCCTTTCAGTCTTCTAGCTCCCAAAACAGTAATGATTTCCAGTAGTCTAGAAATTCAGTATGATCTCTCTCTTTATTTTTTATATAGTAGTTTAATTTTAATTGTCACTTTTGTATGTTTTTAATTGTGTGTGTTGTGTGCCTTCAAGTGATTTCCAACTCATGGCGAACCTTAAGTGACCCTATCATGGGGTTTTCTTTGCAAGGTTTGTTCATATGAGGTTTGCCCTTGCCTTCCTCTGAGGCTGAGAGAATGTGACTCGCCCAGGTTCATTCAGTGAGTTTCATGTCCGAGATGGGAATCGAACCCTGGTTTCCAGGGTCATAGTCCAATGCTCAAACTGATTGTAAGCCACTTTTAGTCCCAATTTTGGAGAAAAAGTAGGATATAAATATAATATATAATATAATAATCCTGCAGGACCTTTGAGACTAACTGAAATCTTGGAAGTTATTAGCATGAGTGTTCGTAGACTTGAGCCTAGTTCCGCAGATACAGTAATAATACTGACAGTCATGATGCATTGCCTACTTTATTTACTGATTACATGCATATCCTGTCTTTCTGGTGCTTGTAAATGACTCACTTCCCCAGTTTTGCCTCAAAGCAAGATTTGTTTTCAGGTAGGTTAAGCTGAAAGAGAATGGTGTTGTTTCGAGGTCACTCTGTGAGCTTTATGACTGCGGAAAGATTTGAATCCAAGCCTCCTGTGTCCTGGCCCAGGACACTAGCTGTGCCACTACACTAACTTTTTCTCCACTTCTCTTCTTGATGCTAGATGTGATTTTAAGCTGTGATTTTATATTATTATTGTTGTTGTGCCTCCAAGTCATTTTTTTAAAACCTAGGGTGACCCTAAGGTTAACCTATCATGGAGTTTTCTTGGCAACTTTCTTCAGAGGGGGTTTGCCATTGCCATCCTCTGAGGCTGAGAGAGTGTGACATGCCCAGTCACCCAGTGGATTTCATAGTCAACCTGGGAATCAATTAATCTGAGGGGTTTTTATGCTGGGGAATTGAACCCTGATGTCCAGAATTGTAGTCCAATATTCAAACTGTGCCACGCTGGCTATTACTATTATTATTATTATTTAGCTAATCCAGTTGGATTACTGAATACTGTTATGAGAAATATTATGACAAGAGGATGAATGTTATGACAAGAAGGCCATGAATGGATGCATTGTACACCTGTGCTTTATTGCAGCGGGCGGATGGTTAGGAAATCCTTAGATTCTTGAGAATGGATTTCGTGTGATGTGGGAGATAAATGATCCAGTTCCTTCTTTCCATTAATCTCAAGCTGAAAAGCGAATCACTCAATTGAAATGCTGCTGCCTTGCAAACAGTCAGGAGAGGGCAGTACCTATGAGAAACCCATCACTGTTCTCAATCACACTCCTCAGGCTGCCTTCCTGTTCCTTTCTTCATCTTTAGCTAATAAAATCTCACATGTCAGCTAAACAGCTTTTGCTTTCCTTGGGCAGGAAATGGAAACGAATCAAGATTAATGCACTGATGATCAAACTGCTTCTTCCATGCTGTCTTCATTATGCTAGCTCTAGGGAGTGAAGAAAGATAAGGCTGCGGTGGAAACTGACAGAAAATTAAGATAATAACAGAGATGTTTATCTGGATTTATTTCCAGAGGAGCCAAGCTGATCAGAAGGTTTGTTTGTGATGTAGAGTAAGGGGCTCAACAGACTGGCCATAAAGGCCGACATTGGGGCAGAGTGGGGGCATTGTGTCCACAAGATGCATGCCCTGACTCCACCCCCATGCCAGCATGATGCCATGCACCCCACCACACAGTGGGCAGCATCATGGCGTTTCTGTGGCGCTGCATCCTGATGACGCAGCGCCAAAGGAGTGTAGAAAAGCTGCTGCATCAATGGCTATGGTGGCCTTTCCGCGGCACAGAAAGGAGCTGCTTTTTGTGGCTCCTTTTTGTGCTGCAGAAAGGCCAGATTGGGGCCACAGCATGTAGTTCCTGCAGCGCCAATCTAGCATTGAAAGAGACAGCCTATTCAGCCTCTAAGTATGCCATCGGCACCCTGTTCAAACAGTAGTTTTTAATTCCCAAACAGCAGCCATGAAGACTGACTCTTTTTGGACATTGTCATTAAATAAAAGCAAGTTCCGGGTAGTGTCTAAGTACTGCTGTGCGTAAATATTTAATGCAAGCAGTTCTGCTGATGGAACTAGTCTACTGCTCACTGAGCATAGATTTGGGCTGGAAGCAGAAAATAGAGTCTCTGGATACTGAGATAGATGGTATCATTTGCCCAATGGCATTCATAAGCTTGGGTCCCTTTTTAGGAGAAAGGCAGCATAAAGATGAAATTAAATAAATAAATAGGCTGCATCTGTGCTGCACTCTAATTGGCATGTCTCAATGCTATGGGATTCTGGAAATTGTAGTTTCTAGAATTCCCAGAATTCCATAGCATTGATCCATGGTAATTAATGTGGTGTCAACCTGGATTATTTCTGCTGTGTGGATGCAGCCTATTTATTTATTTATCTGGCCCAATCCCTTGCCATTGTAGGAATCCCCAAGAGGTGACCATCTGACCTCTTCAGAAACTCTAACAATGGTAAAACCCACCACTTTCCAAGTTAGTCTGTTCCACTGTTGAATAGCTCTTGCTTTCAGGAGGGTCTTCCCAATGTCCAGTTGAAACTTCCTTTTGTTATAATCAGAATTCATTGCTCCGAGTCCTGTCCTCCAGAACATCATGCACTCGTCTATTTTCCTCTCCTATTTCTCTCTAGTCAAACAGGTTAGGCAGACATCTGTAGTGCTGAAAAAAACTGTCTAACTTGGCTGATAGTGGGATGAATGTCTATATTGCTGGGCCAAAGTTCTGTGGCAGAGCACATCGTTCACTTGCAGATGGTTTCTTGGCATCACCAGCTAAAAGGACTGAAGAATTCCTCTTAAAATGCCTCTGAGAATGCTGTAAAGAAAATCTTTTAAAATAAACTTTGGAAAGTTTCACCCATAGAGTAGCTTTGCTCCTGAACAGTATGTTATTTTTTGAAAATGCAACACCATTACATCCTTGTTATCTGAAATAATAACTACTTACAGATAACTATGTTATTTTTAACTTGTTAACTCTTAACTCTGTGTGGGAATATCTGCATCTGAGGAGAAGAAAGAAACAGATGGCACAGGTTGAGTCTTCCTTATCCAGAATGCTTGGGACCAAAAGTATTTTAGATAATTTTGTGCATGAACCAAATTTTGTGTACATTGAACCATAGAAAGGAATGGCGTCAATATCCAAGCCACTCATGTGGACAATTATTGATTTTGGAATATTTTGGATTTTGGAATTCTTGATAAGGAAGCCTCTACCTGTATAGTGTTTAATTGATGTTTTAGGGGAGGGAGGGAATAATTGGGATATGGGATATTGTAATTTTTTAAATAGTAAGCCCCCTCGATTGTCTTTTGACAGACAGAGGCAGGGTAAAAATAAAGCTGCTATCATCATCATCATCATCATCATCTATAGTAAGAGACCTGAACCAGCTTCTAGTTCCCAATGTCATGAAATTCACCAGGTGATCTTGAGACAACCACTATCTCTGAGCCTGGCCTGTCTCATCCTGTTGTTGTAAGAATGGTGGGAGGGAGAAAACCATATGGTGGGTTGGGACCATCCAGGTTAGGGCAGGGCATGAGTCCTGCAAGTGTTCTCTCTCACACTTCGGTGAAATACAGCCTAGAGATGAGCCCTATGCAAGCATTTACCAGTACACAAGCCCTGATACATCAGAGCTATCAGGAGATAGTGCCAAGGTCTTTGAGTACTTTCTGCCAAACTTGTTGAGAACCTTTTTTCAGACCTTTATGCCATTGTTTTTAATTTACATACCTAAGCATGTTGGGAGCAGGGCTTCCATGTACCCTTCTACAAAGTACCTATTTTGTGGCATCTTTAACTGCCCTGGCTCAGTGCGAGGAAATCCTGGGAACTATATTTTGTGAGACAACCAGGCTGAGGAATAGAGAGACATAGCCTTCTCTCTCTGTCAGAGCTCTGGGCCACAACAAAATACAATTCCCAGGATTCCCTCACACTGAGCCAGGGCTGTTAAAGCTGCCTCAAACTGGATTATTTCTGCAGCATGTTTGATCAAGAACTTCTAAACCAGAGCTTAGAAAAATTGCTTCCTTGTACTACAACTCCCAGAATCCCCTAGTCATTGTTCTTGTTATATTTATTTGCACCCTGCTTTCCTCTCAAAATTGGGACTCAAGGCGGCTTACAGTCTAAAAACACAATACAATTAAAAAAACTTACAAAAGTGACAATTAAAATGGAATTTAATCATTACAGTGTTAAAACCGATCAATTGTTTAAAAATAGAATACAATGTAAAATGATAAAAGCACTTCAAAAAAGCATACATTTAATGTTCTTTAATGTTCAGGATGTTCTTTAAAAGCTTTCTGTTTTAAACACCTCTACTACCTTGATCTACAACACTAGAGCTCCCTGGAGCAGAAAATCCTGCCAGCAAACTGCAGATCCCTGAATTTCACAAGGTGTAAGAATGACAGTTAAAGTGGTATCAAAGTGTTCTAACTGTGTTTTATGGAGACACCCTTACATTAGTACCAAAAAAGTTGATTTCTACCAAGCAAGCTGCAGGGCCAGCCCTGCCATTAGGCAGAGGGAGATGACTGCCTCAAGCAGCACATGTGGCAGAGCAGCCTGGAGAACAGAAGTATGTATGCGGCACAGCCTCTACTGCCCCCCCCCCAAACTAGTCTGCTGCTTTAGGTGTGCTAGAGAATGCCACCCCCAGCACTGAAGTATGGTTCTGCTGCCATCTGGTAAGAAGGGTAACCTGAGTCCATTGAAGGCTCTGGAGGAAGTTTCAATCACAGGTCCAGCTGGCTTTTGTACTTGGGATCCTTTGCCTCTGCATAGCATCTTGGGACCCTGGAAGGCCAACACAGGATGGATGGACCAAGGCACCCTTTCTCTGCCAACTCGATGCACTTCCATGCTGGCTGAGGAGAGACAGCTCTCACAGCAACCAGGCTGAGGAATAGAGAGGTCTGTCCCTCCTTCTGTCCGCCTGCTTATTTGCCCACATGGAAATCCTGATCCTATATGTCAAGTGGGCAAGTTGTTAAATACATCACTGGTATAGACAATGCCAGCGTGCTATTCTTTGAGAGGCAGTATGATGCAGTGGTTTGGGCACTGGACTACAATGCTGGAAACCAGGGTTCAAATTTCCACTTGGCCATGGAAACCCACTAGTTGATCCTGGAGGAGTCTCGTGCTCTCAGCCTCACAGAAACAAAGGCAAACCTCCTCTGAACATATTTTCCCAAGAAAACCCTGTGCTAGGTTTGCCATAGGGTCATCATAAGTCACTAATTACTTGAAGGCACCCAACACCACTCCTTGAGGACAACCACCAGGGTTGTTTAAAAATACTCTACTACACTTTTCCATCTCAATCCAAGGAGGCTGTCCTGGTCCTAAACCAGTGTCTGTCATCAGTAATGCACTGGATGAGGGCAAACAAACTTAATCCAGACAAGACAGAGGTGCTTCTGGTCAATCGGAAGGCAGATCAGGGAATAAGGATCCAGCCTGTGTTAGATGGGGTTACATTTCCCCTGAAGATGCAGATTCGCAGTTTGGGACTCGGCTTTGAACCTGGAGACCCAGGTCTCTGCAGTTCTTTTGCACATTTAAAACTTGTGCACACACTGCACCCATTCCTTGAGATGCTGGAAATGATAATTACCTCAGACTAGACCAGAAAACCCAGGTTTCCTTTGGATGGGAGCATGGCAGTTAAAATGGCATCACACTGCTCTAATTGTGCAGTGTGGATTCACCCTAAAAGCCTGTATTTTCATGCTAGTTGTGGAAGTCTGCATGTAGCATTCAAGTGCTGATTCTTAGCATGCGAGTTAAATGTTTTGCAGGCTATTAGTTACCAGTAAATGTTTTGTGAACTTACGTATAAAACTAAAACCCCAAAGAAGAGGCTTGTCAGTGTGCTTTTTCTCATTCACCCCACATTATTCAAATCCTCCGGGGACCAAGACTGATACAGCTGCTCATCCGTAAATGCTGAGAAGAGGTGTTTTGAACTCTTCCTTTGCCAAGAGCGGCCTTCAGAAAAAGGCACTGCTTATGCCCCTGAAGGCATTTGGCAGCTGCAGTACAATGCACCTGTTCTTTGAGAAGAAGTGGATTTGTTGAGGGTTTTTATTGACTCTGTTACTTCAGGAAATATGTTAGGGATGATGTCTTACAGTGATTTTGTACAGAGCAGGAGACGTCTGCCATCTTCCCACTATTATCCAAAAATGCTTTGAACGTTCAATAGTGTCTCATATAGATGAAATATTCTCTTTCTTGAAATAAAAGGACGGTGACATCATTATTTATGCAGCAGCAGAGAGATGAAAGAGCCTGCATGGTGTAGTGATCTGAGCATTGACTACAACTCTGGGGAACAAGGTTCAAATCTCTGCTCAGCCATGGAAACCCATTGGGTGACCTTAGGCAAGTCATACTCTCTCAGCCTCAGAGGAAGACAAAAGCAAAACTCCTCTTAATAAATCTTGCCAAGAAAACCCCATGATGGGTTCACCTTAGGGTTGGCATAAGTCAGAAACAACTTGAAGGTAAACAACAAGAACAACGAGATGAAATTAAACGGAGAAAATTGAAGGGATTGTAAAGCCACAAAAAGTAATGTCAGCATGTGGTTGAAAGCTTCTGAAGTCACTGAAGAGCTATCCTTCACCTTTGCTTACTGTAAGACTCCCCTTTTCACTGACAGATATACTGTATAACTGGCTTTTAATTTATATTTTATATAATTTGTATGTTTTACACTTTGAATCTATGATTTGTACATTTTCTTCCACTCTTCCCCTTTTCTTTTCTTCTTCTTTCTCATTTTCCCTCTCCACTTGCTTTCCCCATTTTGCATAGAATTTGGTACGGAACAAATGTTAAAGACTGCTGATGCTATCAATCAGTTTCATCCATATCATAAGCAAAATCATCAGTATCAAACCCACACGATGCCAGGAAGATACCTTAGTTATCTATAGATCCCTAAATGGCTTAGGACCACCACTTCCTGCATTAACCTGCTCCCTCATTACAACATCTAAGACCCTCATCCATGTTCCACAGCTCTGGAGTACAAGAGGCGAACACAAGAGTGGGCCTTCTTAATGTTGGCACCCAGTCTGTGGAACCCTTTCATGAAAAAGCTTCCACTGACTTTCTCTCCTGGGTTTTAGAAAGACTGCACAAGCTAAATCATTCTGTGTTGACTTTTAATTTGTTTTAATCAGAGCTTGGAAATATTTGTCTGGAATCCGTACTTCAAAAACTAACTTTTCTGAGCTCTGATTTTAGCCTTCTGGCATATTTTCAAAAAGATCCCATCTATGCCCTCTCTTCTTCTATTTTAATGGATTAATTGATGCATTGTCCTTGTTTCTATCACATTATTTTCACTGTATTTTTGTGTTTTGACCCTGAGAGCTATCCTAGTGGCCTTTCAAAATGTTGGAAGATGTAGCTAATATTTTCTAAGATAAAATAAACAAATCTTTCCCAGTCTAGGCAACAGTAAATTAGAACATACATGTGTATGAGGACAAAGTTTAAAACAATACTGCAATCAAATAGATAGATCAGAATGGCTTTTTGGTGGAAAAAGGTTGCCAACTTGCCAGTTCTAACTAAGATGAATGTACTGTACCTAGACTATACAGTTATAATAGTGTGGTAGTACTTTAAGTACCATGGTTCTATCGTACAGAAACCTGGAATATGTAGTTTGGTGCTTGAAAGGTCTGCTATGCCCCCTGAACTACAGTTCTGCTCTCTATCTGTAATGTACAGGCTAACTCCGCTCCAGGAACACAACCCTTAGTAGATTCCGAAAAGCTTTATTCATTAAGCAGAGTAGATCACAGAACCCAGTTGTTATCAGGACTGAAGAATCTTTCCATTTACATCATACAACAGGCTGGGGTTTGGTTCCAGGATTCCTGTGGACACTAAATCCATGGATGCACAAGTCCCATTAAATACAGTGGTGTAGTAAAAAGGTGTCCTTGTATAAAACGGCAAAATCAAGATTTGCTTTTTGATATTTATATAAATACTTTCAAGACGTGGATAGTTGAATCCATGGATGAAGGATCCATGGGTAAGGAGGTCTGACTATATGCAGTATTAATGTGCATTAAGACATAATATATTTCAGAAAATATATCCAAACTTAAGTCTTTGTGAACAGTCTCACCTTGATTTAGAGGCTCTGAGTTTCTGTAGATATAGGGCTGTTAACCTATAGTTCATAGGGTAACTTTTCTTTGTTGGCATCTTCTCTAGGTTGGTACGTGGTGTGGCAGCTCTTCTTATCCAAGTTCAAGTTCCTACGAGAGCTAATAGGAGACACAGGATCCCAACAGGGAGATCATGAAGTCACTGAGCCAGAAACGGAACAGGATGCACCAACTACTCCACAAAGGAGTCGGCAGAAATCGGCACGTCAGCGAAGGGTCCCTGTCGAAGATGATTAAAATGAGATTATGAGATAATCCTCAGGTGGACAATGCTTTTGTAATTATGTGGCTTGGGTTCTACTGACATATTGAACAAGAAAAACCAAGTTACTTCAGAAGAGGTTCGGACAAAGTTTTAATGGAGAAGAAGATGGGACTAGCTAAAAGAAAGTTAGCCAAAGGAAATTCCTGCTATACTTTGTGGGTGGACTTTGCAGGAAAGTGCTCCCTGTCTTCTCCTTGATGATCTGGTTTACCTTTGCATGAGTCCAAATGGGGTCAGATTTTCAGAACTGAAATGACAATGGATGGCTTTCATCACAAACTGCAAGTTGTTGCAGTTGGCATCTAGCGTACACCTTCATTTATATATTTTATATATAATAACCTGTATTCCTTCAGCCTTACTGAGGAATGCAGTAATGTTCTTTCTGCTTTGGGGAATGGTTCAAAAGGGTGCCTCTCCTGTAGGATAAAATCAGTTTTAGGCTCATGTGAAGGTTTTAAGAATTGACTTAAACAGATAATGAAGCTGGTATTTTTGTTTCAACATATGAATTTTAGAGGCTTTAAGAAAAACAAACACTAAACAACCTGCTAGACTCCTGTCAGAGTGTTTCATCAATCCTTTCTGTTTTCTTTAACAGAAAGGAGATAAGTCTGTTACAAACTTCATCCAGTGCAATTTTTAAAGGAGTAAATTCATTGGCTTTAAAGTGGGTCCTCTCCCACCCACTTTTCTTGTTTACTTTCTTTGCACCAAAAAATTGTTAAAGCTAGTTGTAGAACTCTGACAAAGCTTGGGTGATATCTTTTTTTAAATGTAGTCTCACCATATTGCTAAATGGTGTGGCTGGGACCTTATATTTGGTATTCCTCATTTAAGGTGATGCAGTTAGCAAATTCTTCTCCTTTGTCTTCTAATGATGAGCAATCACTGCTCAGTTTATGGCAAAAGTAGTATTAATCATAGCATCATAATAGCAACTGACACTGTCATAGAAGAAGCCACTGTACTGGTGGTAGATGAGAAGTTATGATTATACCTCCAGGTTTATTGTATGACTGACTTCTTTCTGGACTCCAGGGTGCATCTTGGTGAGTTCTCTTGGCTTTTTTCTGGTTCAGCTCCCTGCCTCACACTGCGGTTCAGGAAGGACTACAGAAAAGTTTCTTAATGGTTAAAAGCAGGTCAAAGCTGCAAGCTTTTCTACAAGCCAACCTGAGCTGCAACCTTTGAATGATCTGGCAGAGTCTTGAATACGAATTATCTTGAATTATCTGTGGACATTTTTTGTTAGGTTTTATTTTATTTTTTTAAGGCTGAGTGGTTCTGAGTGATTTGAAGATGCTGTTCTTAGGAACTCATAAATGGCTTATATCCTCTCTCTGCTCCCACCTTTTCCTGAAATTTTAGCAAACACCCAGAACGGTTGCTGTAGTCTTTCTGTGGAAATGTATTTTCATTTTGGGTTAGTTAAGGTATGCTGGAATATTTAGTGAATGTAGCAAATCATCCTGTTTCGTGTAATACACAGCAACAAATTTGGAATTATATGCCTGAAAAAGTAATGACCTATATCTAATTGCCAATCCCAAAAAGAATAGACTTGTGAAGTTGATGGACACTTGGTAAATCACCTCTTATGTACTTTAATGAGTCTACTGTAATTGGGACTAGCTGTTTGATTTAGGCTTTTGTGAGGAGTGGCCCTTAGGCTCTCGGTCTGAAAATGTCACAAATGAAACCCCGATTTATTGATAAGATTTTCACTACAGCCTTCTTGTAGATCCATGTGATTGAAAGAAATGCTTGAAATTAAATAAGGCCCATTGGGTTTAGGAGGTTTGGCCTCATCTCTCTGTCCTCCCCATGACAAAAGTTTGCTTTGTGGAATTCATATAATGACAATGCTCTTGATAACACTGGGGTTTTATTTAAACAACTGGGGAGGGGGGGAACCTTTAAGTCCCACCTGTGTTTATAAAATCCTAAAGGATATCTTGTGCCCACAACATTTGTGTTGCACTCGCTGTTTTTTTGTTTTTTTTTAAATTTAGTGTTGGTGAGAAAGTCTAATCCCAATTTTGCTATGGTTCCAGCCCTGCTGGCTTTTTAAGAGATATTCCACAAAGTCTCTGTTTGGAGAAATAGTAGTATATATCCCATTAAAGATGTGGAAGGTCTTTGTGAAACTGTGCAAACATGCATAGGCTGGTGGTGTTAAGCTAATACAAATGGGACATATTCCAACAGGGAAGTCTTCCTATCAGAGAAACATCTTGGAGTTTAAATGGAGATTGTCACTTCCAACACCATGTGTGTTTCACTTAGCACAGAGGGTGAAATACATTTTGTCAGTCTGTACCCATGTTGGTCTCCATTGCAAGTTGTGTGGTGTTTCTAGTTTCACAAGTAGGAATTTTTCCATTCTCATGTGAAATCCCTCTTAGCTTCAGATTTCACTTAAATCACAAGCTGTTTTGTTGGGAATCTTTTTTTGTATGGAAGGGGAAAAAGCAGTAACAACTTGAAGGTTGTTCTCCAGGATGTCTCCAAATTTTAAATGATAGATTTACATATCTAGATAGGGGAGGAGAGCTGCAGTTTTTATTTTTGTTGCTACTTTTTTCTGTTTACTTTTACAACCATTTCAGTGTTATTGGGGCTGGATAGTTTTACCAGATAGCTATAGATACACTTGGAAAACCAGAAGGAGCTTTCAAAAACCTATCTTCTTTTAATTAGATGACAAAAACTGCTGAAGATACTAAAGCAAGCACATAATATGGTTGAAGATGAAAGGCCAGTTACACTTAAATATTACTGAGCAGGTTGCTCAGATAAATAGTACAATGCTCCCTTCCCTTATGCATGGGATCCGTCCTGCCCCCCTCCCCCCGCGTAAGAGGAAAGTCATGTATGCTCACGGCCCATTGGAAACAATGGGGTGCGTGGGCGTGTGCACCATTCATTATATTGTCTTGTGGTTTCAGCGTATGCTGAAAGGCGCAGAAGTGAAACCCGCGTATGGTGCAAGCTCACTGTGCAGTCTTACTATTAGTTCATGTATATCACAGCAACTGAAAGCATTTATAGCAACTCTGGAGGAGCTGTGTGACCCTTCAGATGTTGTTGGACTGCAGTCCTCATCACCCTAGACCATTGGGTAAGCTGACTGGTTCTCAGGTTATTGGAGTCACAACATCACTAGGGTCAGATGTTCCCAAGCCCTGCTTTGTAGGAAATACTGTACTGCAATGCATCACAACCAATGAGTAGCTTGCTGCTCACGGTATGTGGGAAGCATACAGTGAGCTAGCCTACATCTATATATGTTCCAGGCTTGCCTATCATTATATGTACATGGCAACTGAAACAAATGAGACTTCTGTTCTTCATCTGTGTTCACTGTTTTGTTTTGTTTTTACAAAAATACCAAATGTTTCTGTATCCATCATGTGGACTATTATTTTCTCCCTTTATTTATTTGAACTGACTCCACTAATAACTTGACAAATAAAAATGTAAATAATACAACATGATACAAATGCTCACACTTATTTTACCTGTCTTTTATGGTGCAACAGTTATTTATTTACTTATTTGTTTATAGCATACCTGGTTCCAAGGTTTAGTGGACGTAATTAAAGTCTTCAATTACCGAATCCTTTATATTATGATATTAAAATCTCCCCTCCTCCACTGACTTGCTAAATCTGAGCCAGAATCTGATTCATCTTGGCAAAGTTTTCAAAATGAGCTCAGGCCAATGAATTTAAATTTGTATCAGGTGTGAAATAGTCCATAGGGTTTGCAGTACAGTAGGAGAGAAAAAGCCTTTAAAAGGTGCTAGGAAACAGACTGGGGTGTGTGGATGTTTAAACTTTTTAACACTTCAAGAGTCATATCCAATCAATAAAACATATCACATTCTCTTGGCATCTGTTTTATTGTGATGAAAGTCAGAAATGACTTGAAGGTAAACAACAACACAGGGTGTGTCTAAATATCCTTCACACACAGGGTATTTAAATCTAGGCTGGTTCTTAGTGTTTTTGGTGCTCTGTTTGTAAAGTAATAGCCTTAGGGCTGCCATAAGTTGAAACGACTTGAAGGCACACAACAACAATAATGCAAATGCTGCCCTGATGAGCATTCTGTGGCAAACCTTTTCTGAACAAATCATGCCAAGAAAACCTTATTGGTCACCATAACTCAGAAATGTCTTGAAGATACACCATAACTCAGAAATGTCTTGAAGATACACATACTACCCTAATTGATATTTTGATTGTTCATTATCATCATGGTGAAGATGATGGTCAAGGAGGAGAAAGAAGAGAAAGGCATGGAGCTTTATAGCAGTACACTTTAGCCTACTTTTCCTTCAAAGAGTTAAATACATAAGTGGAACAAAATATATATGGATGAAAGAACTATGTGTGACTTGACTCTGTAATCATCTACAAATAGTAGAAAATATACTGATGAGACCTAAAGAGGGAGGAAGATGATCTCTAGGCACTGGTCTGTATAGCATCACACACTTGTCCATGTACAGTTCTTGGAACAAAGGGAAAACAATACTCAGAAGAGAGATGGAGAGAGAGCATTTGATTTTCAACACTGCCGTGATATATATTTTCTGGACCAAAGACAAGGATGATGCACTAAGACAACAAAACCATCATTTGGCAGCAGGACTCTTAAAGACTTGGAACAAGTGCAAGTTTAAATTGAGTCCAGATATATTCCCATTATAACTGTCTCTCTGTCTTTTGGGGAGGGGGGTTGTAAGGAGGAGTCAACTGGCAATTGATGTGTATGTCAAGTAAAATTCAAAGGGAGTGTAGATGATCCTGTTGGGCCAGAAGAGAAATTTGGAAGGAAGAACCTTGATAGATTTGTTTTGGGGTTTCTCGTTCTACATATATGATCCTGCTAAGAAAATTGCTAAAGAACATGTTTTATACTTTGATGGTTCACCACAAGGTGGCATCTTTCAACCAGTATGTGGAGAGATCCTGTAGCACCTTTGAGAAAGAAATTGGTAGCATGATCTTTCTTAGAGTTCAGTCTACTTCTTCAGATGCAGAAAGTAGACTGAAGTCTACGAAAGCTCATGCTACCAATTTCTTTGTTTCAGTTAGTCTCAAAAGTGCTGCAAGATCTTTCCACATACTTATTCTATATAGACTAACACGGTTATATCTTTGAATCTTTCAACCAGGTTTAGGAATATTTTCAGTGATGGCAGGTCTGAAAAGCTCTTCATTATTTTGTTCAATCTATTTGAACAAAATACGGTACACAAAGAAATTGATGGTAAGTGGACCATACCTCAGTTCTGCTCACCAGACTGGGAACAACATGTAGAGACCCAAAGTGTGAGCTTGCTTGCCTATTTAACTACTTTTGTTCTGGCCTATGAGTGTCAGTAGGGTGTTGGACTAGGACTCCGGGAGACCAGGGTTTAAATCCCTGTTTGGCCATGGAAATCCACTTGCTGACCTTGGGTGGGTCACACTCTCTCAGCCTTACAGACAGGCAATGGAAAACCTCTAAAATGATCTTGCCATGAAAATCCTACAATATTTTCACCTTAGGGTTGCCACAAGTCATAAATGACTTGAAGGCATACAACAACAATTCTGGCCCATGTTATTTCCAAAGGCTTGATATTTAGGGCAGTGCTATTCCATGTTGTGGTCTGTCTACCAGTGCCATTCCACAAACCATCAGGTACTAGTCCCAAGAGAGTTTCCAGGAAAGAAAGAAACAGTTGTAGCCAATGGAGACAAATATGGTACTGGTCCCTGGCACACTGGAAGGAAAAATTGCCAGTTCACTTAAGAAGTTGTGATTTAGGACAGAAACAAGACTTTGCATGGTACCCAAAGGGCCAGGTACAAAACAGAGGCCGGAAATTTGGCTTCAGCTCCCAATCTAAAATGCTTTTGCTTGGAATCAGGATCAGACAGCTATGCTTGTTTGCCAGCTCTTTTCCCCGGATGTAATCCACTGAATCTCAAGCCATTTTGGAAGATCATCAACCCAACCCAACTCTTTTTTTCTTTTTTCTGGCAAGGCTGATCCAAGACAATTGCCCCTGGCAAATGGCAAGGCAATGAATGCAGTTGCTAATTCCAACTAATCCTAATTAATCTTAAAATAAATTCATGAATGGTAACATGAATATATTTTAACCCCATTGATTCAATGGTTTACCCTAGTTTAGATTACCAATATGATTTAGTCAACCTGTAATCCTTGAATCTTTGTTTAACTATAGCTCTCAGAGAAAAGAGTAGGATCAACCTGTAATCCTTAAAGCTCTCTGAAAGAGAAGGCTAAATGTCTCACAAAAATTACAGTTCCCAGAATTCTCTAGCATTCAGCCAGAGCACTGGATTATTTCTGCAGTGTGTTTTGGACCAATAGCTCCCATAATCCCTATCCACTGGTTGTGTGGGAATTGGGAGTCATCTGGAGAGTCACAGCTTGCCTGCCTCTAAGTCAGCAACCTTTCACACTGTACAGTTGTAGTGCTATGATTCCACTTCAGCAGCCATGGCAACATCCGGCAGAATCCTAGGCTTTGTGGTCTGTTCAGCTCTGGCTGAGCATTCTAAGTTGTTACATGCCTTCAGGTCATTTCTGACTCATGGCAATCCTAAAGTGAACCTAAAGTAAAGTGCCTTCTTCTGAGGCTGAGAGCATGTGACCTGCCTAAGGTCACCCAGTGCATTTCAATGGCTGAATGGGGCTTTGAACACTGGTCTTCAGAATCGCCCAGTGCTCAAACCACTACCCCACACCGGCTCAGAATTCTAAGGACCCTTCCTAAAACTGCAAATCCATGGCTTCCATAGGATCTTGCCATGACAGTTGAAGTGGCATCAAAGTGCTTTATTTGTGCAGTGTGAAAGGACTCTTAGAACAAGATTACCTTTCTGTCTATTTTATGTATAGAAGTCAACTGGGCTAGAAGTTTAATCTTGAACTTCAGCACTAGTGAACAAACTGCTCTACTGCAGCTGAGCATAGCATGCATGCAGGGAGGGGAAGGGAGGCTGCATTGCAAATACATTTTGGTCTTCAAGCTTTTCCTGCTACTCCTCAGACCTCAGTGCCTTTTCCCTGGGGCAGCTGGCTCCCTGTGCTGAATAGCAGGATTGGCTCGGTGGCAGAGGCTCCAGAGCAGGGGTAGGCACCTGCTGCCCGCGGCCGGATGCGGCCCGGCAAGGCCTTGGGACCGGCCCCAGTCCTGCCGCCGATTGCCGCTGGGGCCTTTGGCCTCTCGCATGAGGGCGTGGGGCTTTCGGCCTATCAGGAGGAGGCGGGCGGGGGGGGCAAACGGCAGGCAAGGGGGGCAAGCGGTGGGTAAGGGGGGTAATTGTCTATAGAAGCCTCCGAAACATACATTTATATTGACATTTTTTTTAAAATCAGCAATTTTTTTTGCGTGTCCTCCATTTTCTTTAAAAAGGTGTCCTCCATTTGAAATTTTTGTCCTACATTTGGCCCGGTTTATTTATTTATTTAATTTTTTAAAAAAATTATTTAATTATTTATTTTTTGGCTTTGGCCCCCCAGTTGTCTGAGGGACAGCAACCCGGCCCCAGGCTCAAAAAGTTTGCCTACCCCTGCTCCAGAGCAAGGGAAAAGGAGGAAAGGCCCATGCCTTAATGAGCAAAACTGTCCTCACAGAAGGTAAGAGCCCATGCCCCAGTGGTTCTTCACACATGTTAGACAAATGAATATATACAATTAATTTAGAATAGAATGATTTGCAACATGAACGTGTTTCCTTGTTGTTATTGTTGTGTACCTTCAAGTCTTTTCCAACATATGGCGGCACTCTTATGGTGTTTTCGTGCAAGCTTTGTTCAGAGGTTTGCCATTGCCTCCCCCTGAGGCTGAGAGCATGTGACTTGCCCAAGGCCACCCAGTGGGTTTTGTGGCCAAGCGGAGAATCAAACCCTGGTTTCCAGAGCCATAGTCCAATGCTCAAAGCATGATGCCATGCTAGCTTTGCTTCCATCCATTCAAATTGTATGAAAATATACTTTAACATTTCACAGCTGAAAACCAGGACACGTGTGGCTAGTGGGTAGCAAAGTGAGCTCAAGATGTTATTCATGGTGAAGAACACACCAACTAAGAGAGGCTGAAGCTGTTTGCTTTTGCATAATCCTACTGGGAAGGGCAAAATTCCAACTCTCCTAACAGCCCTGCTGAGCTGACTGCAAACAACCATTGTAGCATGCATTCAGTCTGCAGCAACTGAAGTAACATGAGGACAAAGGGGAAAACTAGGAGGACAAAAGTAAGCAGCTGTAAAAGGATATATTGGGCATTAATTGGGACTATCCCTGCCAAATTGGGACAATTAAAAGGTATGCATAAATCAAAATCTTTGAGTCTTTCCTGCAGGGCCCTGAGATAAGAGGAAAAGATTTTTACACTGTGTTTGTTGTAACTGAAAATTGTTAACCAGCAAAAGCACCTTGGCAGAAAGCTGGTATATAAATTTATTTTAAAAAAGAATGACAGTAAAAGTAGGAATTTTATGGATCTCCAGATGTTGTTGGACTGGAAATCCTAGCTGCCCTTCAAGCATAGCCAGTGGTGAGAAATGCTGTGAGTTGGTTCACCAACCTCTGGAGGGCTACATGATTCCTACCCATGAAATACAGGAAGGACACTACTAAAATGTAATGCCCTAATAAATTTACCTTTAATATGGAAGACATTAATCCAGAAGTATTTGTGAAAGATACATTCCAATCCCCCGCCCTCCACCCCAATACAAACATTCCTCACTCTGCAAATAAAACCTGGCAACTATCGCTTCAGTTGATGTTTCCATTCTCCTGGCCGCTTGTAATGTCAAATGAAATTAGGTTGTTTGCAGTGGACTGTGCCTTAGACATGTACGCTACATTATATGGCTATATCACTTAGGTTTCACAACTGTCTGTGAGAGACTGATTTCTTGTCGTCCTACAAGTGAATAGCTTATACATTGAAAAAAGGCCAGGTTAACAGGCTTTTCTCTGGTGTGTACATTTTGTTCAAACAGAGCAGCCTTTGGAGACAAGTACACTTTTAAACAAGTGCCCCTTTAAGTAATATCTGAGGTAATACAGTTGCACCAGAGACCTGAACCATCTTTAATTAACATTCTCAGCCAAAGAAGCAATGAGAAGACCCACTGGCATACAAGTCACACATGCACACAATACATTATAGCTGAATTCCATTGTTGCTATCCTCTCCCCCTTTTCTGTTTGATCCTTGTCTCTCCTTCACACACGTGTGTTAATCTGAAAATTAATTGCTGGCATCCTGTTCAGCAGTTCTACTATCATAAGATGAACATATGATATTGTACCTACTAGGGGATTCATTTCTGACTCCAAAAACCTACCTTTGCAGCCTGGCAGCATCCTGAGCATAGCATTTCTGAGGCTCAGGAGATCATGTTACTAGGAAAGGATGTCCACAGCCAGTGGTATCATTAGGGGTGTGTGGACTGCACCAGGTGACACCATAGTAGTGACACCACTACTCCCCAAACATCTGCATTTTGGCATCATTGGACTGTGGTGTTTGCCTGTGTCTCATTAAAATGCTGAAGAGATGATGTGACTGGGGTGAAGCTCAGTGGGAGAAGAAAGGAGAGACCCCAGGGTTTTTGTTGTTGTTGTTGTTTTTAAATTAATTTTAAAAATAAATTTTATTCTTTTAAAATTATCTTTCAAAACATCCCCCTTTTACCAAATGTTCACTTCAACCACATGCAACTATGTATATGCAAATGCACTGAGCCCTTGCATATGATATTGTAATTTGATGGTATATTTTTAATTTTGCTATGATATGCAGGAATTATGGTTAATGACTAACATGAGTACAAAAAAACAGGACTAAGAATTCCGTATGGTGTGGGATGGGAGCAGGTCAATGGGATGGGGGTGACGCCATGAGTTACTACACTGGGTAACACCAAGCCTAGTGGTGCCACTGTCCGCAGCATGTTCCTGGTTGCATGGTGCCTTGGGACAAGCAATCGTGGCAGGACCCTGAGGGGTCACTCTAGCTTCTTGTTCTCTAAGTATCCCACAACCAGAAGACTGCTGAAGACATCATTTCCCAGTACTCCAATTTCTAGTGTCTCAGAAATGCTTTGCTTGGGTGCTACCAGGTTGTGAAGGTAGGTTTGGGGGATATCATCAACTGTAGCCACCACGATGGAGTTCCACCATGGTAGTTACAATAAAGATGAAAGATCTCAGCCTTTCTACCTAGAGATACCCTTACATGAAAGAGAACATTCTAGAACAGGATTGCAGATATTGTTGGAATCCATTTCCCATCATTACCTGCCATCCTAGCCAGTGGCAAGGGATGATGGTGGGCAACAGGCAATGAATAATAATAATAATAATAATAATAATAATAATAATAATAATAATAATAATGCTTTATTTATATAGCGCTGTAGATTTACATAGCACTGTATATAGAAACAATAAAATGAACAATTGGAGAACCTAGTAATATTTTCTGAACTTGGGTATGACTTTCTATTGGTAGACAACAGCAGAAACATGATGCCCTCTTACTAATAACAATCCATGCACTGTCCACAACAGCATCCCGTTCATCCACTGTTCAAAAGAAGTCTTTTAAAAGCTTCTAAAGAGCCATTATGGTCAAGTGGGTAAAATATTTTTTAAAATGGTAACCTAAGGAAATGTTATTTTTAGTGAGATGCCAGACATAAATCATCTGACAGCTCTAGGGCATGTGAAGTGGTTTGCATTGTAATAAAAGAGGCATGTGTTTAGCAATGACTTCAATGGAGAAACATGTAGAAGGGAACATTTAAAATCCTCAAAACATGGGTAGGCCCAGCTGTTTTTTCCTGGGCTTGTCCACTAGTGTTGTCCAGTAATGATCTCATTATCACAGCCAAAGGGAACTAGCTATACCCACACATAACCGTAGGTAACTTAAACATCTTTCATAACTAAGGTATGAAATTCAAAACTGGAAAATGAGAAGAACTATGCCCAAAGAGCTGAATCATGAGGAAGGGGATTTCAAGACTTGGCTTTGCTTCCACAACAGGGACTGTGGGTGACAACAAATCTCCCTTAGTAAGAAGAATCTAGCAAGCTGTGTCAGTTAAACAGCAATTTGGAAAAGAAAAGAAAAGAGCATGTGTCTCTCCTTCTCTTTCTTTTTCTAAACCTCAGATGAGACAAAAACTTACCTCTTCCTCTCAGTCTCTTACAAGTGTGACTGTGGCTGAAACTGCAAACAAATTTGTCAAGAGAGTTTAGATGTCATCTTTATTCCCCAGTTTCCTACTGGAGGGTCTCTGAACTTACCAGTTGAAGAAAAAAGTTTCTCTTTCAGACTGACTGAATTATGGGCAAGGGGAAGGGAGCTTGTCAAGGGTGCAGTTTCACATACTTTTGGGGCATTCTGTTTGCTATTTAAGGCTTCAACTACACTGCAGAATTAATGCAGTTTGACCCTGCTTTAACTGCCAAGGCTCAAGGTTATGGAACTGGTGGGTTCTGTGAGATATTTAGCCTTCTCTACCAGAGACCTCTGGTACCACAACAAACTACAGATCCCAAGATTCCATATGATGGAGCCATGACAGTTAAAACAGTGTTGAACTATATTAATTTTGCACTGTGGTGGCAGCCTCAGTCTTTCTAAATTTGGTAGGTGATTCAAATGCTCTTGCTGTGTGTTTAGCAATTATATTTGTTTGCCTCTGTGAGTATCTGCCTGCGCTCTAAATTGTCAAGTCTGGAAGAAACTGTACAAGAGTATCATTGGTCACCTAACTGCCTCGCATAGTGTTTTGAAAATGTGAACATCCCCCGGGCCCAGTTGTATCTAGCATTGCATACCGCAGCAGAACTGAAGAACAAGTCACTTCAATGAACCTATTATTGACCTAGCAGGATCTTCTGCTTAAGGATACCCTGAATCAATCCGTTTGTTTGGCTATTTTGTGCTGCTGTGAAGCCTAGTGCTTACAAACCATCACTCATATGCTGGCAGCTGCAAAGTATAAGCAAATGTAAAGGTCCCCATCTTTCCTTTGGGACAAGGCTTTGATGTCTTTTTAAGAATTTAGAAGCAGAACAGCATTCAGCATATTATTTTCTCCTTCCTCCTCCAACTGATGCGACCTTGGGTTGGGAAAAGCCTTTCCTGTCTCAGAGGTTTTAAAAGCAAATACTTTGCCCACCTGTTAGTGTTCACTTCCTAGAAAATACTGAAATAGTTTGTTTACTTCATATATTTTTGCAGAATGCAGAAGATAAACAGACTTGCTGCATATCCTCTTGTGTCTTGCAGACCACTGCCAAAATCATTCTGGAATACGAGCTAATGTCAGCTTCTCCTGCACATCTACCCAAGGTCCCTTTATCTTCTCCAAATCCTCTTGCTGTAGTTAGCATCCTAGGACACAGATTCTGTTGTTAGATTCAACTAGAGTAGGCCTATTGATTCAATGAAACATCCCAATGAGATGCTGACTGACCATTTAACAATTATGTGTAACTTTATATATGTGCTGTTCTCCTGCCTCGATCCGTAGGGAGAGGCGGGATATATAAATACAAATTATTATTATTATTAATTGAGTCATTGGGTTTGCTTTGCTTTGAACTAGCCAATAGGTTTCAGGCCTACATGTATAGTGACCCAGTTTGGCAGAGACAATTAATGCTCTGTCGTCCTGCTTTTTAAAGAGTGTTAATATGTCCCAGGTTCTCTTTCCTCCTCTCACCTTCCCCTTTTGTTCTTGGCTTACTTCAGTTGCCACAAACTGAGTTTGATGTGGAAAAGTAGTGTGTAGGCCATAAAGTCAGCAAGTGGGATAGAAGAAGAGTAGTTCCAGACAAAGGCAAAGTGTTGCTATCTCTCCTAGCTTGTCTATTCTTCCTTGTTAATAACTTTTGCCATCTTGATCACACTCTGATGTTGCTTGGCCACATAGTTTTCATCTATAAAATGTTGGAGGGCATATATGTGTGCCTCAGAGTAGGCTGGGCAGGGGGACAATGATGGATGAAATTAACACAGAAAGTATGTTGGAGGAGGCTTCAGTTGCCGCTTCTCCCATCTGAAGAACATCCTCAGTGTATGCAGACTTATCATCAGAAATATTAAAGCCAGAGTGTCCAGAGCATACAGAGTATATTAAAGCCAGAGTGTCCAGAGCATACTGAGATTGGCCAACATACTGTAATAAAGGAATCCTGGTGAAGCAGTGGTTAAATGCCTGTACTGCAGCCATCCATAGACACAAGGTTGTGAGGTCAATCCCAGGCATGGCTTCAGGGTCCACTCAGTCTTGCATCCTTCCGTAGGCCACTAAAATGAATACCCAACTTGGGGGCAATTAGCTTACACACTGTAAACTGCTTAGGGAGTGTTTAAGTGCACTGATAAGTGGTATAGAAATGTACTTGCTATTGCTATTGCTATAAAATGTTAATGAAACATAATCAGCTTGTTGCTGTGTTAATGGGCCTTCAAGTTAACTCTGTTTTAATGGCAAATCTATCATGTGGTTTTCTTGGCAAGATTTATTCCAAGGAAGTGTGCCATTGCTGATCTTTAAGGCTGAGAGAGTGCGCCTTGCCCAAGATCTGCCAGAGGGTTCCTGTGGCTCAGTAGGGACTCAGATCCTTGCATCCCTGAATCCTAATTTAACATTCAAACCACTGTACCATGCTGGCTAACTACCACATCCTCTAGCAGAATATAAATATTCACATAATATATGGGTAAGCATATCCCAGTGAGAGCAATGACCGGTCAATCTCTTTTCTGGGAGGAGAATGAGGTGAGAAAGTTTTAGAAGCAGATTCCACTGAGCTTAGTGGGACAAACTGCAAGGTTAAGTGTGTATAAGATTTAAAATTTAACCCCATGCCCAAGAATTAAAAAAAAGCATATTATGAATTATATGGTACTTTCTTACCCCCTTGAGAATTACATTGTATTGCAGGGTACAAAAGCATCACACCTCAATAACAGGATTTGTGTGTGTGCAAAATCAGATATGTTCCACTCAAGCATCCAAAACTAGAAAACACAAGGTGGAATCAAAGTAAAACAAAGCCAGGTAGAATGAAATAAGAGATACATTTCTTGCACTGCAGGTATTTTCTCATCACAGTTAGTTACAAAGTCCCACTAATGGAATCTATTTTGGCTGGAACACTGTTAGGATACTAGAATAAAAACATCTGTGCTGGAGGTTTTGCTCTCTCAGAGATTATGTAAGTGTGGTCCACAATTCGCATCACATGACGGTCCGTGTATCAGAACTGCTTCCGGAGGAAATGATCAGACACGCATCAATAGTGGAAAAGCAGTGGGAATGGGAGGCATTGACAAGTTTTGCTCATCAGTGAGAAGGAACATTCCAGCAATAGATGGACTACAGACCAGCTAAAGGACAGACACAGCATCATGTGATAAAATACAGCCACAGGAGCTACTATACTGCTCTGATTCCAGTTTTCAAGCCCTGTGATAAAGTCCTAAAACTGTTCCATCCTAGTGCAAGAGGGTTAAAGGCAGAGGGAGATGTAGGCCTGAAGTATTGATTAGTCCTAACTAAAGTAGACCCACTGAATCAATTGCTGACCAGTGAATCAACATGTAGGTAAATCTTATGGATTTAGTATGTCCACTCAGTGACAATAGAATTCAGCCTATAGTTATGAGGCCTAAATTACAAGGGCATGAACAGCACCACTGCAACAAAAGAGAAAAGAACTGTAGCCCATATGTAGCCAACCTATTTGTTTTCATAAAAATTGTCCTGTTTCCTTAAAAAGCCAGTACAAAGCAAACCGCAGTGGGTTATTTTTAATTCCCATTTGAAGGCCCATTAATTACAGCTATTGATGGCCAGCTCAGTTCTGCCTAAAAGATAAAAGCATTCATGTAGACTGCTCTCAGGAATTTTATCATCTTTCGAAAAGAAACAAAGTCTTGCAGGATGAAAAGGCAGCGAAAATCCATCTCTCTCTTTCATGTCCCTATCCACTCATCCTCCTGGGTTTTTCCATTTCCACATAGCTGGAGGCAGAGATTTCAGCTTTGACTCGGAAAAAAGCCCAGAATAGATTATCCCAAACCCACAAGCTGCAACAACACCATTCCTAAATTCTGACCCTTCTTTAAAGAGTGCAGAATTCAAGCTCCCTCTGTCTCAAAGTTTCACAAGGATGGCTGTGTCAACGATTAATTTATTTTTGTGATGCTCTATGGTTAAAAGGTTAAACAGAAACAGTTGATATGAGTATTGTCTTTTAACAGGACTCAACATGATATTTTACCATTTCACGCAAGGAATTTCCTGAAGTATTAAAAAACTGTGAGTTGAGTGTTTGAAACAATACGTTTATATGCACTGAAAAATATGTACGCCTCATGGTTTAAATGCTTAGGAGTTTTGTTTTGGTGCCTAACAAATGTGAGAACCTTTACACTAGTGTGCATTATGTATGGCCTTCCAGATGTTGTTGGCCTAACCTCTCATGAGTCCTAGGCAGTGTGAACAATGGTCAGGCATGGTGGAGGTTTTAATTTAGAAAGAACTGGAGAGCCATAGCTTTTCCATCCTGGCTTTCTACAGAGTGCTATCCATGTGGCTCTTAAAATAACAAGTTAGCTCACAGACACTCGCCAAAAAACTGTGAAGCCATGCTCTCCATTCAGCCAGTGCCCTGCAGACTCTTTGGCCCTTATCACACAAGGGATTTTGCAGCTCAGATCCAGAGTCACTCCTGGTCCAACCATGCGAATTCACATTAAAACGTGATGTATTATCACACATGATTGCTTTTTATGGGGGATCATTCCGAGGCGGATCCACAGTCAATCTGAAGTGACTCCTCATTTTTGTGAATTCGGTAAAAAGCAAATTCACAAAAATTGTTTCCAAGCTCACTTCGATTTCAATCCAAATTGGTCTGGTGTGGAATGCAACTTTGCCTCTGTCCTGGTACACCCCCCCCCCCAAACCTCTGAGGTCCCACACTTCCCATGATGCGGCGCTGCAGTTTTGCTCCATTTGCTTTCGGTACTCCATCTGCTTCCATTGCTGCCGAGGGGGCAATGCCGCTGGGGAAAGGGCAGAGAGCTACTGGGGAATTAATTTATTCACGTTTTAACATGGACAGAGCTGAGGGTGGGCAGTGCATGCTGGTTTGAATGCAAAAACGGACTCCAGAGCCCATAGAAACGGCTGCTGGTTAGGATGAAAAAAACAACTCCAAAGCCCATAGAAACGGCAGCTGGTTAGGAGGAAAAAACAGACTCCAAAGCCCATAGAAACGGCTGCTGGTTAGGATGAAAAAACAGACTCCAAAGCCCATAGAAACGGCTGCTGGTTAGGATGAAAAAACAGACTCCAAAGCCCAAAGAAACAGCTGCTGTCTAGGATGAAAAAAAAAAAAAAAAAACCAGACTCCAAAGCCCATAGAAAGATTGCTGGATGTTTCAGGGAGGAATGGAGGACTGTCAAGGAGGGCACATTTGGATGATGCTGGGAGGGTTTGGGGGGCCTGGCAAGGATGGCACATTCAGATGTTTCAGGGAGAAATGGAGGACTGTCAAGGAGGACATGTTTGGATGATGCTGGCAGGGTTGGGGGGCTGGCAAGGATGGCACATTCGGATGTTTCAGGGAGGAATGGAGGACTGTCAAGGAGGGCACGTTTGGATGATGCTGGCAGGGTTTGGTGGGCTGGCAAGGATGGCATATTCGGATGTTTCAAAGGGAATAAAATAGAAAGGAAGAGGAAACATGAAGCTGTCATTCACATGAGGCTAGCATTCACATGAAACTGGAACCAGGAAGTGGCCCCCTTCTTCACCCTGGAAGTGCAAAGGTTTTCAATGCATCCAGACCCCCACTGAGCATGCGCAAGGGTGCCGATTCGAATCGTTGAATCTGCATGGTATGTACTGGTGTGGTAATTCAATGTGCACTGGCTTCGCTTTGACTCAGGAATCACCACAATTTCATTCTTCATGTGTGATAATGCATCACATAAATTGCCTTGGATTCGAATTGACTTTGCTTCTCCTTCACTTCGGATGGCTCTGGATTTGAGTTCCAGTCTCATGTGTGATAAGGGCATTTCTTTCATCCTGACAGGAAAACACAGATTTGTATTCCTTCCTGCCTAAGTCAGGACACAAATGGATTAAGCACTGCAGAGCTGTGTCCAGTATCTGTTTGAAAACCATGAAAGAAGTAGACTCCACCACTCTCCAAGACAGTGTATTCCACTATCAAACAGCTCTTACTGTCAGGAAGTTCTTCCTAAGGTTTAGGTGGGATCTCTTTTACTATAGCTTGAATCCATTGCTCCATGCCCTAGTCTCTGGAGCAGCAGAGAACAAGCTTGCTCCAATCTCAGTATGACATCCCTTCAAATATTTAAACAGGCCTATCATGTCACCCCTTAACCTTCTCTTCACCAGGCTAAACATAGAGTAGTACTGTTGTTTCCCACTATACTCCTATTGATGCAGCCTAGAATTACATTGGCTTTCTCAGCTGTCGTATCACACTGCTGACTCATGTTCATCCTGTGGTCCATTAAGATCCTTTTCACATGTACTGTTGTCAAGCCAGGTCTCATCCATCCTATATCTGTACATTTCATTTTTACTGCCCAAGTTAGGTTTTTTTCCTCTTCAGATCATATAAATATTTCGCCTTTTACTGCCCAAGTGTAGTATCCTACATTTCTCCCTGTTGAATGGATTCATGTGGTTAAATGTAACTGACTACAAAGGGTATACCCTTCAACTGCCCCAGTTTGGCTGGGACAGTCCCACTTAATCCTCTGTTGCCCCACATTTTTGGATGTCTCTGAAATGGCTCTGTTTGTCTCAACTCTTTCCATTTCCCCCCATTGTTCTCAGTTTACCTCAGTTGCTGCAAACTAAGTTCAAAATGGGGGGGGAAACTCAATGGCGGGTTACAGACGGGCAAAAAGGGATGTACTCATGACGTCATGAAGGTAGAGCCTTCAGACGGGCTTTACCTGAATGCCGCCATGAACACGCCCCCCGCATGCCCCAAGCGGGAAGAAGCGGCATTAAAAAGGTGCTGCTTTTTTCCGCTTCTTTTTGATTTGCGGCGTACCTGCGCAGCTCCGTCTGTAAGCTGCTGCACGATAACGTCAGAATTGCTACGCCGCAAATATAAGTTGCCGGTTTAAAAGCTCAGTGTCAGCTGCGTCGCATAATGGGTCGGGTTCCCGGGACATGCGTGGTTTGCAGTCAAGCTTTAATTGCAACGTCCGCTGCCATGGAGCTGTGGAAACTGAGGCACAGCTGCGGCGCATTTTAAGCCTCGTAACCCTAACCCTAGAGCCACTTGTGCGCATGCGTTGCTAGAACCGCGGGAAGTTGTAACTTTTGCCGGCGGATGTTTTGGTTGTAGAAAGTGAAAAGGGAAAGTTTGGACTTTAAAGTGCACCCCTACACACATTCCTCTGCCATTTTCACCTAACAATAAAAAACGCTAAAACTGTAAATATTGACATATGTACAAGGGAGGTGAGGGGAGATGGCAGGGGGACAGCGGTGGCAGCGGAGACAGCTGTGGCTGCGCATTGCAGATTCAGCAGGAGCGTGGGGACCAAAGGAGAGGAGGCATCCATGATGCTGGTGACATTGGCAACGTGCAAGTGGACAAGGATGCCAAAACCAGCTGATCACCAGCTGGCAGGAGACCACCATTGTTTTTGGGCAGAGCGGGGGGGAAAGTTTAAAGGGGCTTGGGCACTTTAAATGCGCACATAGGCTTTCTGCCGCCGCTGCTTTAGCGCTGCGCAGCTGCGCATCCGCCAGCCGGCAAAGGAAAAAAAAGTACTACGAAGGGCGCTCCCCCCCCGCCCTTTTACAAGGAGCTGTATGCTTTCATTAAAAGTGATGGAAGGATCAGGCCCAACAGACTAGCCACCAGTGGGGAGCGTGTCAGGGTCCCGGCGGGCCAGCCAGCCAGAGCAGAGCCTGTGCTGGTGGAGGAGGAGGAGGAGGAGGAGGAGGAGGAGGAGGAGGAGGAGACCCCGGAGCTTGAATGTGCCCAAGACCTTTTGATGCCCTCTAAACTTGCCCCCAAAGGCAAAGGGCAACTAGAGGGGGCCTGGGATCAAGGGGCAGGGAGCACTGACAAGGCACTAGGTCCCATGATGTCCCTTAAAGACATCATTTCGCCTCCCAGGGCATGTGTTCCCTCCCAGCCCTATCTACTCTATTCTACCCTTCCTGTTCTCTCCTCCCACCATGCCTGGCTCACTGGTCCCCAAACCAGCAATCTCCAAACTCTGTCCTCCCAGGCGTTTGGACTTCATCTCCCAGAATCCCCAGCCACCTTGCCCTGTGGTCTGGGATTCTGGGACATGAAGTCCAAATGCTTGGGAGGACAGAGTTTGGACATTGCTATCTCACACCACTCCTGCCTAGCTTTAGAGTGCACAGGGAAAAAGTTTAAAGGGGCTTGGGCGCTTTAAATGCGCACATAGGCTTTCTGCCGCTGCTTAGCGCTGTAGCTGCGAAGCTGCGCACTTCTCATGCGGCAAAAGAAAAAAAAAAACCGCAGTTTGGGCCGCCCGTGAGGAAGCTGCCTCTCTTTTTGCAGCGTCCTCCGAGGCGGCAGTTTGGAAACTCCGGGTCCGAAACGGACCCAGGTGAGGCGTCTTCACTGCCCCCCGTGTGGAAGCCCCAACACCTGAAGCACGCCCCTGGGGCGGGCCGTCTGGAGGCTCCGCATTCAGCTAAATACACCTCCAAGACGTCCTCCCCTGCCCGTCTGTAACCCGCCAATAGTTTGCAGGGGAGAGGAGAGGAGGTGTGGAATCTTGCTCTTC
>NC_056525.1:170736226-170800563 GCF_019175285.1 Sceloporus undulatus
CCAGTAGGCTCAGGCAAAAGCAAACTGTTGCAGCCTCTCCTGGCTTGTGTGCTCTTCCTCATGAATAACTTTTGCAATCTTGCCCACTCTGATGTTGCTTGGGCTCACACATTCCAGTTTTCATCTGTGAAATCTTGGATAAGAGAGAAGTGTGTGTTTTCACAAAGATGTTTTGCTACAGGACAGAAGTGTTGGCCCTTTGGATGTGGCTGGAGAGGAGGAAAGTGGCTATGGTGCGACTCCAGGGATAGAAGTAGAAAAGGATTATTATTTTATGCACATACTAAACTTGTAAAAGTTTTCTTTACATTTTCTCATGTACATTAGTCATCTGTGATTTCCCATAGTAGGCCACAAAACTACCCCAAAAATCAGTTTAATTATTGATGACAAGTTTGCAAATAATCAAATCTATAAAAGGTAAACTTGCAAATATTGAGGTTCAACTGTATTTTTCTGTTAGCATAAGAGTCCATGAAAAGAGCTTCATTGCTGCAAGCTATGGAGGGCAAAAGAACTTGTAAGTATTTATGGCACTTTGACTCCCATTCCAACTGGTAAGAGTTTTATGTATCTGCAGTTGAGAACCATGGCCACCATAGCTTGCAAATCTCCCCAAGCTTATTCAAGAGAGACTCCACTGGAAACCAAGCATCATATGGGACACTCATGCATTTCAGGTTGCACATCCAGAGCCTCATGTGAGTTGAGGTGTCATATTTTGAACCCAAATACTGACATGTGGAATTGGGTAGATTTCCACATATGGGAAACTTTTTTTCATAGAAAACACTAGAAAAAAATTAACAAACAGAATTCCAGAGGTCCTTCAACTGTAGCCATCCAAAGTAGCCAGGATCTGTTGAAACTTAAATGGAAGTGGTATTAAATGCTTAAAACATCCTTGACATCAGTGCAACTCACTTTGTAATTATTGTTTGTTGGGTAAGGTCCTTTATTTACATTAAACAGCACTGATACTCAAGACATACATTATGAACAAAAAACAAAACATGGGTTACAAAGTTTTTAAAATATACCTGCATGCGAAGCATACAAAATGCCTTGAGCATTTGCATTTGCTTCTTTTTTGCAAAATGCTTTTACTGGTAATAGGAGATGAGCCTATCTTCCTTTCACTGAGCTTATGCCAGATGCAATTTTAGGGCTTGGAGCAATTCTTGGGGGACTCAGGCTCCCTCAGCATCAATGTGAGGTGTGGTCCTGCTGAAGCAACATCTCTTAACAAATGAACATATCTCATTCCAAAAGGTGCATTCTGTTTTATTAATGCCTTGTCTTTGATGATGTTGAAGCTTGTGATGTGATATAGAAGACATTCAGTCTCTTCGGTATGTGGAGCTGCAGTCCTAGACGTGTGTGTGTATCAACAAGTTGCCTATCGACTTATAGCAACCCCATGAATTTCATAGTTTTCTTATGCTGCTCCCACAGTTCAGAATTAATGCAGTTTGACACCACTTTGACTGCCATGGCTCAATGTTATGAAATCCTGGGATTTTTAGTTTGTTGTGGCACAATTGTTCTCTGACAGAGAAGGCTAAATGTTTCACAAAACTACAAATCCCAGAATTCCATAACATTGAGTCAAGACAGTTAAAACAGTGCCAAACTGTAGATGCGCCCCCCCCCCCCCCAAGGAATACTCAGAGATGGTTTTGCTAGTTCCTTCCTCTGAAATGTAGCTTACAGACCTGGCATTCTTTGGTGTTTCCCATCCACATACTAACCAGGGCTTAGCATCCAAGATCAGATGGGATCTACTACCTTGAGGGTGTTTAGACACATGTACCTGGGGGCAAATCCCAGTGAACTGAGTGAATATTTCTTCTCTAGATATGCACAGGATTTCTGGGTAAGCCCTGAACTGTTTAGCAGTAGTAAGCATGATAAAGATGCTACAAACTGCAAAATTAAGCATGCTGTTCTGTGCAGAAAACAGAAGGCATCATTTGAGACAATATCACAGGGCTGGAGGTAACTTTTAGTTAGCAGCAAGCTGCTGCCTAAGCAGACGCATAGCAGAGCTTTATCCAAATGATCACAGAGCACGAGAGACAGAAAAATGTTGAGCTTTCAATCATGCAATGAATGAGCACTGTAGGCACACCTGTCCTTTAATCCTCAGTACAACTGACTCCACAGTTACTGTGGTCATGGTATACAATAGCAGGGGGGGAAACCCAAGAGTTTGAAACAAGAGATGGGTGCTTCTAGCACCACCTTTCTCTTCTGACAGAAAAATAATGGAGAGGCAGTAGGACGCTTTCCATAAGGAAGCTCTGAAAAATCCCAGTGACTTTAGAGATGTCTCAGACCAAATACCAATATTTCAAAAGAAGAGAGGTGGATCTATGACTGAAAAAAGAAATCGATTGGATTCAGCCAGTGGTTGCAGTTACTTTGTTCAAAATGGCAACACAGGCTTGATCCCAACTGCTAGATCTGGATAGAGTAGGCCCTTGACCATTTCACAGCTAAAAACTGGGACACATGTGGCCAAGTAACATCAAGAAGTTGTGAAGATGGCAAAAATTAAAAAACAAGAAAGAACACACAAGCTAGGAGAGACTGCAGCCGCTTCTTTTTGTCTGAGTCTACTGGGAAGGGTAAGATTCTTCCCCATCTCCTGTCCTGTCCCCCAGGTTGGGTTAACTGACTGCAGACGGCTTCTGCACTTTAAACTCAGTCTACAGTAGCTGAAATAAGCAGAGGACAAAGTGGGAAAGTGGGTGGAGAAGAGAGAAATTGAGCCATTTTAAAATCCCCTGAAAAATTGGGACAGGGTCAAGTGATTCAGGGTCAAGTGTTTTTTTTTCCAGGTAAGGCTATTCGAACTTGCATTATAGCAAGGATGAGGAAAGTGCAGATTCCCAGAGGCTGTTGGATTGCAACTCCCATCAGACCTCACTATATATTATCTTGGCTAGGGCTTTTGGAAATGGTAGTCAAGTGGCAGAAGGATGACAAGTTCTATACTAGACCATGTTATTGTTGAGCCTTTTGTTTTTTGGAAGAAGAAACTGACTGGAAGAGGCTTCCTTTTAACATCCTATTTTGGGGGGTGGAAGGTCTCTACATGGCCTAAAATAGTCAAGGGGGTGCAAAAATGTGAAAAATTCCCAATTTCCCATAGAGAGCATTTGTATTAGGGGAGGGAAAACTTTTTTTTAAAGGTGTGAAGGGCTCTGGAGTCCAAGAAAGCAGGGCTGGTAGTCATAATTAACCCACCCCTATGCTATAGTCAGACAGCAATCTTTACAGCCCAGGACTGATTGGAAGGAAAATATGGTCAAATGTCTCACACAGATGTATTTTTTAGATTGTCCATCTGAAAGCTTGTAGTTGTAGATATTAAGTATGAAATTCTGCATTGTCCATGTACAAAACATTGGCCTGTTCCAGACTGCCAAAATAAAGCTGCTTTGGGTCTCTTTGGAGGTATGCTGTTTAAATGATGCATGCATCATAAGAATCCAGAAGCTGCACCAAAGCTGCCCTCCAGTGCTTAGGAATGGAGTGTGGCTTTGGTGCGACCTCTGGACTCTTAGGACCCAGGCATCTTTTAAATAGCATACCTCCAAAGAGACCCAAAGCAGCTTTATTTTGGCAGTCTGTAACAGGCCATTATCTTTTACACTCAAGCTTGTCTGGCATGTACGTATGTACTTGTGTAGTCCATATATGTGTGCGTACCTGTGTAGTCTATAATAACAAAAGAAAGATCTTTCATCAGGCTATTGTGCTGGATGACTCAAAATTTGACAAACTGCTTTTGGTTGTTGTCCAAGTTGCAGAGCCCAGTTTCAACTCAAAATTATAAATGAGAGGTACACTAGAATCAAAGGGGAGACAGCCATAATTCATCAGGAAATTATGGCTGGTATCTCAAAATTTACTATAATTTAGTAGTTCTCCAAGTTGCAGTGCTGGGTTTCAAGTAAAAAAAAAAGGAAAAAAATCCAAATTTCCAAATGAGGTCTTCCCAGAAACACAATGTGCGCCCCAAGGATGCTTTCGGGAGTACTGGGCACACACTTGGGCAATGCTACATACACTTCAGCCACTACTTAACAATGAAGCATGATCCTTCATACTGCAGACTGAGTTTCAGACATCATTGCCTTCATATGCTTTTAAACACTTATGTGGCTACAGGTTCTTCCTCTACTGGTTGATGGTATCTTGGGAGTTGTGGTCCAAAATGGAAAATTTTTCAAGCTTTGTGACAAAATACAGCTTTGAACACTAAGAAGCAGCAATGCCACCAGATATGCAATTATACTTCTTTGTAATATTCAAAAGGAACAGTTGTGTTAGGGAGTAGCACAAGCTATTTTTTCATCCTGACAGTGATATTCCCGTGCCAGCCAAAGCTGCTCTCGATGTGTCTCCCTGTATGCTTCTCACTCAGCACACTGTTAGAGCTGCATTTACACTACAGAGGCCGACATTTTTACTAGGGAAGGCCCAGATCTTCATTATTTGAATAACTATCCATTTATGTCTAGAATCGAAATTACCTATTGCACGCATGAAAAGGCAAAAACGGCCATGCACCAAGTTTTGTTTGAACTGCCTGAGATAATCTTGTAATATAGTTGCAAGAGTTGTCTGTGTGCATAACAATGCATTTAACAACACCTTGAAAATTACTCCAGAGCTGTGTAAAACCCTTTGCAATTTAGGACCTCTGAGCTAAAGCAGGGGTGGGTATAATGCAGGTCACCAAATGTTATTGGACAAAAATGCCATACATTCCTTAACTTATGGAATAGATATGGAATAGATATTATGCATAGATATTTCCAAAACAGGATCCCAGCCTATAGCATTGCCCAGAAATAGAGTTGGGATCACAGGAAACAGTCCTGCTTCTCAAGTCATTTGACATGTCCACCAGTAATATTCAGCTGTATTCCAGTTGTTAATTCTTGTGCCAATAAAAGAGAACAATTTATGCAATCAAAATCAGAGAATACAAAAGTAAAATGAAAAACTGCTGTTCTCTATCTATGTGACCCATTTTGATGTGAATTCTGTGGAAAGAATGAGATTTGCTTCAAAACAAATAGGCAGGACATCACTGTAAGTCAATACAGTTTTATTTAGTAGCAACCTATGCCAAGTAGGGTTTGTTTTGGGGAGGCAACTGGGACTAAAATAATAATATTTAAGAATTGCCACAGCCTTTACATCATTTTTTGTATGACACAATTACACTAAAATAAAAAACCTACCAATATACATTATAGCACCCCTCCCCCCACACGCAAAGTAGTATTCGATTAATGGATATCCTGAAAAATCAAGGCCACATATACACCACAGAATGGATGGATATTTTTTGTTAAGGTGCTTACTAAATATGGAATGTCACAACATACACTGGTACCCCGGGTTACGAAATTAATTCGTTCCGCCGCCGCTTTCGTAACCCGGGATACTTCGTAAGCCGAATAGCCCATAGGCGCTAATGGGGAAAAGCCGCGGCTGTGCCGCGGCTCCATTTAAAAAAGCGGCGGGGTTTTTTCGTAACCCGAAAAAACCTTCGTAAGCCGAAACAATAAATCCCTATGGGATTTATTCGTATCCCGAAAATTTCGTAACCTGGGTATTTCGTAACCCGGGGGACCAGTGTATACATATGTGCAGAGTATCATTTCATATTTATATATGTATATTTAAACTTGATACAGAAACAACAGAGATTGCTAGAAACCTTTATAATTTCTAATCCATAAAATGAATTTAAAATATTCAATATAAAACATCTAGAAAAAATAAATGATCATGTTTTAAAAAATTTAAAACACAATATAGAAAATATTTCCAGTTCTTTTCTTAAAAGCATGATTTTTCATGGGTTTGAGTCAATTTTGTGCACCTCAGTAAGATGCCATGTGTGCCAAGGAACATTTAAACAACTGTGCATAGTGGGAAAGTTCTGTCACACGGTCTACCATGTCTTGCAGAGATGCTGTGCTGGGATAATTCAAGGCAGCCATCTTGGTTGACATGACAATGCTTTTAAGCAATTCACAAAGCTGGTTGCTGGAATTCATGACACTGTTGCGTATTTCCTGAGTTGTTAACTGCCGGGTCAGGGTGTCCCCAATGAACACCAGTTTATGAGCACTCAAGATGACAAACTTGCTGTGAGCAACAAAGATCCTTGGTGGTTGAGCAGCACTAATGCAGCTGAAGAAGGCATCAATGGCATTTAAGAGGGAAATGAAATTAGTCTCACACTGGTCCGAATAAAATAAAAGCAGCTGCCTTTCATGTGAAGCTACCAGGCTGTTTACAGGGTGAAGGTTTTGAGGTGGCTTCCATTTTGAGATGTCATTTTCCACAGGCTTTGTGATTTCTTGTTCCAACCTCTGGAACTGATTTAACTGAAAGGCAAGCAAAAGAATCAATGCCAAGGTAATGCTAGCAGTGTATGACACAACATCATTTCCTTCAATCTGAAACTCAAGGGGTTTGAGCGCTCACAAGACTGCGGCCCAAATGGGACCACTGAGAGACAAAGGATGCCTGAAGGAACTCTGTGCTATACAGAAGTCCAAAGCATTTTAAAACAGGTGAGATCCTGTATTAGGAAATGCAGCTGTGAAAGAAAGAGGGCTAGATGCATCATCACTCACTCTCCTATAACTCAGATATGGTCATGTGGGGGCTGTATAGTTTAAAAGGTAGGTTTTGGGATCATGCCTTTGCAGCATTTGGTCACTGCAATGGCACAAGGATAAAAGTGAATTGTGATGCTGCAAATCAGACTTATGACATCATAACTGCTGAACCCAGATGCCAGAAGTTACTTTTAAAAGTAACTTTAAAATTTACCTGGATTGCCTCTTTTTAGTCTGTAAGTCTTTTGGCACAGACTTTTCCCCATCTGTATCTATATAGATATATTACTTTTAGTTGCAGAACCCAAAGGGGATATTTTCCCCTCTTCCACATCCCAGAAAGGAGAGGACTTGCTCAGTGGCCACCAAGGGTCACAGGATGTAGGCTGTCATTTGAAAAAAATAAAAGAATAAACCACAGGTGAAAAGCAGTAAGCTTCACCTGAACCTCTTACCCAACTTATAATACCCTGGAGGAGGCCTTTGCTGGGTGATTGGAATTCCTGAACGGTATGTATGTGTATGTGTATGAAGATTCCTATTTAGGGAACAAGATACTCTGTAACATTTTGTAACAGCTCCCACTTGTTCCCACTGCAGTTTACACACCTGCTGTGCTTTTCACAACCATGTAAACATTTGGCATTCCAGCTTACAAATTCCTTTGGGCAAAAAGGGATATAAATGTAAATGTGTGGAAAAAAAGTGCGACCTGTAAATTTTTGCTGACTGGAAAACTTTAAAAATGACCAACATATGCTGACAACTTTCTTTCAGGGCAAGGATAGGGAAAGTATATTCTTTGGATGTTGTTGGACTGCAAATCTCATCATTTCCCAGGCTTCTGCGAAATGCAGTCCTGAATACCTAGAGGCCCACATGCATACAATCCCTGTTTAGGCCCATGAATCTTTTCACCCTTCCATTTCAACAGTATTTTGTTGGGGTCCCTCTTCTCCAAAGAGCCTGTCCCATGAATTTTCCATCCAGCAGCTGCTTCAAGTTTGCTTCTGCCTTTCCTCTCCAGCCCTTTTTTAGTATTGCCTCTTATGAAAATTTACCTGATGATGCTCCAGTTGCATCTTGCTCTGTTTGATGATATTTTCTTTTTCTAGTAGCTCTTTTTGTTGCCTTTCAAACTCTTCCTTTCCCTGGATGGACAACATTTCAAAAACAAAGAAGCCATGTCAAACAAATGTGTCCTTCGAGAAAACAGCCAATCAATAAACTTCATTACACAGCCAGGTAATTCATTATGTTCTCACACCACTTTTTAAATTAACATAGAGGAGAAAATATATGAGAACAGTAAGAACTCATGATTTGAAATGAACCTGTACATAATAAAAGTTTCTTGTTACCAACAAGAAGGGAAGTGTGTGTGTGTGTGTAGTTTTGTTCTTTTGTCATATGCCTTTTTAACCTGTACAAGGAAAGAAAGGGTTTTCAGCCTTCTGCATAGATGAGAAGACTTGACTTTTAAGGAGTTGCTGTTTTATGCCTTCAAGTCATTTCTGACTTATAGCAAGCCTATGGCAAATCTATCATGGGGTTTTCTTGGCAAGATTTGTTCAGAGGGGATTTGGCTTTGCCTTCATCTGAGGCTGAGAGTGAGTGACTTGCCAGTGTGTTTCCATAGCTGAGTCGGCATCTAAATCCTCATCTGCAGTATAGTCCCAACACTCAAACTAAGCTGGCTCCACTCATTTCTACGATTTTAAACCTCTACTTAGGAATTAAATTTACTAGGTGGTCTTGAGCAATTTAGGCCCTGTGCGGATCAGCCTTAAAGGCCGGCTTGGGGGCAGAGTCAGAGCATAGCATCTATATGATGCACGCCCCGACTCCGCCCACAGGGTGGCATGACACCACTCCTCTGACACTGCATCTGCACAATGTAGATTCAAAGGAGCGTCATAAAGCCATGGCTGCTGTGCCCTTTGTGGGGTACAAAAAAGGAGCCACTTTTTGTGGTTCCTTTTTGTGCCCTGCAAAGGTCAGATCAGGGCTGCAGCTTGAGGTTGCTGTGGCCTTGATCCAACAAAAATGGAGGCGGCTGCAGGCCACCCCTTAGGGGTGGTCTGCACAGCCCCTAAGTTACTCTCAATTGGATCTACCCAAGGAGTTATTATCAAAATAAAGGGGCCTTGAGCTCAGTGATGAAAGGTATAATACAAGTAATAGTGACAAAGGAGGACTTGAAGTGTGGAAGTATTGAGGAGATTAGGAGGGAATAGTGACCACCAACCTGGAAATGAAGGCACGGAATAGGGCTCATAAGTATAAGCTAAAACAAGGATTGAAAATATCTCAAGAAGGCCATCTTGATAAGCTGAAAGTATCAGTATGCAAAGGGATCTTACAGCACCTTTGAGACTAATGATGTGAAAGAAGTTGTAGCATAAGTAAACCAAATCTATGAAAGCCTGTGCTGCAACTTCTTTCACATAGTTTGTCTCGAAGGTGCTACAAGATCCCTTTGTATACTGATATTCCAGACTAACACAGTTAGCTCCCTGATGCTGAAAGTATGTTTAAATGTATTTAAATACAGAAAACAGGAAAGGTGAAATAGAAGTTCATAAAAATATGAGCTGTTCAGGTTCACTCACCCATAACAGAAGATAACATGGCCAATTAAAGAAATGGTTTGGATTGGGATGGATAAGAGGAAATACAGTCTCTCAAAACACACAAATAACATGAAATTCAGTTGTAGGAAAAATGACCATGGCCAGCCTTTGTATAAATGGCTTGAAAGGGCAATTATATGCATTTCCTCTAAAGAAAATTAGACAAAGAAGATATAATCAATGGTTGTTATATCCAGAGCTTGGAAATGTTGTTGTTGTTGTTGTTACTGTATGATAGCTCCCAGAATTCCCCAATCAACTGCAGGATTTGGGGGGAGGGCTGAGATATTTGCATCAGAAGAAAAGAAAGAGAGTCAGGGTAGTGAAGTGGTCAGAGAGTTGAATTAGGACTCAAAAAATCTGCTGAATCATTTATGGTTCCCATTGAATCATAAAATTCACTGGTTGGGCAGTCCCTCTCTCAGCTTAGCATGTGCTCTCTCTTGAGCTCACTGATGAAAAGGTGGGATGCAAATGTGAATTAATAAATAAATCATATCAAGGATGGTGGGGAGAAAGGTAGACAAAATATATTTCTGCCCTGTCTACCATGGGATGACAGATAGGATGGCTTGGTCCTACTCCTTTGTTCCACTGCTTTTAAATTTGTTATCAGATATACTGAGTCCAGAGACAACCTAAATACCCTAAAGACAGCAAATCTCACCTAATCTTGGAAGCTAGGTAGGGTCAGTTGTGGTTAGTACCTGGATGGGAGCCTTCCAATGAATACAAGGTGCTGTGGGCTATATTTCAGAGGAAGGAACTGTTAAAACCATCTCTGAGTATTCCTTGCTTGAGAAAACCCTGTGCAACTCGTGAGGGTTGCTATAAGTTGCCTGGCAACTTGAAGGCACATATGCACTGGTGATGAGAGCTGCCAAATGGCTCCTTCCACACTTGAGCCAATTGCTTCTAGCGGGAAGAAGGCTAACTTAAAGCAGTGGTAAGACAGTTTCAGCTCAAGCAGCCCTGCTTATTGGGGATGTGATGGTGTTTCCAGATGCTGTTGAACTAGCCAGCATAACCAGTCATGAAAAATGATGGGAACTCAAGATGTGCTAGTTGTAGAACATCTGGAAGACCACAGGTTGCTTGCTTCATGGGAGGGAGGTAAGCTCTGAGAGGTTTTCTCACATGAGGAACATACTGATTGGCAGATTCTGGGAGCTGGTGTTCAAATAAGTAACTTTTCCAAGTTCTAGGGCTTACTGGAGCTAAATGGAAAGGAATACCAGTTGGTGGGTGAGCAGGGAAGAGCTGCTGCCTTTTCACCTTGCTTGTAAGCTTCTAAGAAATATTTGACTCATTACTGTTGGAAACCAGACATTGGCCTAGGCTTGATCTAGCTGTTGTCATTTTGCAAGGTGGTTTTGCATAAGATGGAACTCACCTGCAAGTGCACATAATCATAATCATCCATCCAGCTCTTTTCTGAACCATCACTGCTATTGCACTGGTAATGCTGGCCCTTAGAAAGAAGTGGTGGCAAAGAAGTGCAATGGTCTTGCCTTTTGTCTCCAGGCTGTGACATCAGGGTCTGAGGATTGTCATACACATAATCCACAGATGGCCCCATGCTTTCTGAAGCATTTTTTATATACCCTTGTTTGAAGAGCACCTCCGCATTGATGCTGATGCTGGTGGTCAGCTGTTTAGCATCATCTGGGATTGTCCTCGCCACCATCACAAACCGATCCAGGTCATCACATTTGTTTTGGGGCTTGTTCCGGGCCAGGACATTCAAGGACCAGTTGCAGTTACTGAGGTCCTGGCTAGTCTGTGTCAAAATCTGATGAGAATCTTCCAGTCTCTGCATTTCCCTCCTCATCTTATTGTAGAGACTGAGTTCTGAAAGCAAGGAAGCATTGGCAATTGCCCCTTTGGAAAAGTGAAGGTAGTCAGCCAGTGACTGCTCCACCTTATCAACAGCAGTGTGGATCTTGTTGATGTGCTTTTCCATGTACTCGTAAGACCGCCATTCAGGGGTGACAAAGTCCATTAAACTGGAGATGGTGGTTTCCATTGTGTTCTGATGCCAGTAAAGTCTCTCTATGGCTGTGTCAAGATCCAGTGCTAATCGTTTGTCCTGAGAAGGAGTTGATGAAAAAGAAGATTCCTTTGATGTTGTGGAAGATGTGGACATGTTGCTCCTTGTGCTCCCTGTACTAGAAAAAGACAACCTGTTCATCCCATCAGTCACATCCTGCATTTTTTTAGTGTCCTGGCTTACTTGTGGAGGCACATCATATATACCTTCATTTCCTTCAGCATTTAGACTGTCTCCAAATTCCAAGTGCTGTCCTGGGAATGGGACTCCTCGGGGGGTGTCATAGACATCACTCTGAGGAGCAATCAGCTGTCCTACAAACTGAGTTGGGTGGCTCACTGGGACATCATACAGGCCTTGTTGGTGTGGTGTTAGGCCTGAGGAGGTGGGAGGGCTGCAAAAACATTTTTGTCCAGGATCTTCTGCAGCTGCTTTGGCCATGGGTGGAGGGACATCGTACACACCCTCTGGTCTTGTCTCATGTTGTATGCAAGCTGCTGAATCTGGTGAGCACTCTCTGGAATCATCTTTACATGCTGAGGGAGGAATGGCATAGATCTGGAACATAAAATGCAATGTCGTGAGTGATAACAGCAACTTTGTTTTCATAAAGAGGAGTGAGTCATTCAAAGTCATTTCTCAGGTAAGACATTTGTTAAGGCAGACTAAGGAACATACATGCTGGATCAAAGAGATGTGCTAGATCAAGAAAAGAATCAATAAAGCAGTCTGTTTACACAAAGGCCAACCAACTGTCCATGGGGACTTTTATGCCTGTGCCTGTATATCAGTCAATATGTAGCACCATAGTTGTCTCTGGTAATGGAGGGCATATATTTCCATCATGACTAGCTGTTACTTAGGATGAGCTATATTACAGTGAGAACCTATTTACAGTGAACACAAATGGACACTGCTATTGTGGGGTGATCTTTGGCCACATATGATCCTGTCAGGTATTTCTCTAGTACCAATACCAATTGTCTACAAAATAAAAATAAAAATACGCAGGTCGGAATATCATTATGAGGTAGTTTCCTAGTGGCTGGGAAATTGATAATGTATTTATTTATTCATTTTATTTCCAGGATTTATATCCCACCTTTCTCCACAATCGGATTCAAGGTGGGTTAATGCCGTGGAATGTAAGCCCAGAATCCATCTGATCTTGATGATTCTTCTGTAACCAGTATGTGTGATAACTTGATTGTATGGAAGTAAAGTTTGCTGAGGTGCAGTGCTATCAAGGTCAGATCCACCATGTCAAGTACTATCTTTCACCTAGCAGAGACAGCTCACACAAAACAACATCAGAGCGACATCATTTTGTTTTAGACACTAATGGAGGCCTAGGGGCTTGCATGCCTCCCTGGTGTGGTCTGATTTTAGAGCAGGGCTAGACAAAGTGTAGCCTGCTAGCTGAAATACAGCCTTTGGGACTCCTAGGTACTGCACTTGAAGTGCCTCAGAAGCCTTCCAAAGCCTCCAGACTTTAAAAAAAATAGTGGTAATTTTTAGATGGCTTTCCCCCCTTAAGCCACTAAAATGCATCCAAACCACATCAGTTTGCTTCCCTGATCCTCCAACACCCCCTCCAGCCTCCCCAAACCCTAAAAGAAATTCTGAAATTGGCTGAAATCAGTCAAAGTGGGAGCAAGAAGTGACGCCGCACCACTTTGGGCATGCTAAAACACACTGGTGTGGCATGCCAAGAGAGTGCACTGTGGAAAAATGGCCACCATCCCCTGCACAGCTACCTGTTGCTGCTTTAGAGTGACATACGGTCAATATCATGGCCAGCATTACCCTATGGCTTCCAAACACATTCAGTCAGAGGTAACTGTAACTGTGAATTATAAGAGACAGCAAAGTAAAAAATAACTGAAAATTGAAATAGATTGTTTCCGTTGTGTAAGTTTAAAACAAAGGTTTAAATATGTATAGATAAAGGTATGAAACAATACAAAAAAGGTCCCTGGTAGCAGTTGCTATATATTAAAGTAAATGAGGTACATAGATATTTAAACAATAACCAAAGATATCTGGGAAATTACAAACATTAGGAAGTTTTTTTTATTTTAGATATATAAAGAAAAGGAATTGATATGAATATATTACATGAATGTGGAATGACGATATGGGTCAATTAGATAAATTGTACTGTTGTATGTTTTTTGTTGTTTGCTTTTTTTGCCTTCTTGTATGTTTATTATGTGTATTGTTGTATGTCATTGTTGTATGGTTTTTAAAGAAAATTCTAATAAAATGGCATTTTAAAAAGAGAGATAACTGTAACTTAAGATGTCCACCACTACTTTAAGGGATTTTACTACCATTTCTGGTTGACACTAATGAGTCCATATTAGGAATTTATTGAACAGAGATAAAATATCCCCAAGTATGCTGAACATTTGAGTTTGACTGCAACTGATAAAGAGCTAAAGATAAAGGTATTCCCCGCTGACAAGGTTGTCAAGTTGTGTCTGACCATAGGGGGCGGTGCTCATCTCTGTTACTAAGCCAAAGAGCTACCGTTGTGAGAGATTAATCTGTGATCATGTGGCCAGCATGATTGCACAGAACACTGTTTACCTTCCCACCGAAGTGGTATTTATTTATCTACTTGCATTTGCATGCTTTTGAAACTGCTAGGTTGGAAGAAGCTGGGACTAGTGATAGGAGCTCACCCCATTATGCAGCATCTGTGCCTTGAACTGCCAACCTGCTGATCTTGCAATCAACAGAATCATATTTTAAAGTTCTCATTTTGGGTGGGGGAGGCATCTACTAAAGCTATAGCACCAACAGGAAGGAAGTTCTGCAAAGGCCAAGACATCCACCAAATTGTCCAACTGAGGAACAGTATAGCATGGGATTATCTGGTATCAGTTCTTCAATCCCATATTGACAGTGTGACTTTACTAACACATCATAATAAGATATGGTTTGTTGGAATCTGGCTTGTTGTAACATGAGAATGTGTCACTGCTAACAAGCCTTGGTTAATTAAATAGCCCCAAACCACATTCTGAGCTCATAGTTAGTTGCTGGTTTATAAATGCTGGCTTCTTTAAATCATGGTTTGCCACAATCCATATGGTTGGTGGATTGCTACAACCATGGTTGGTGGATTGCTAACATATGCTTGTTTATTTAACTATTCATGCTGAAACAGCATCTCTCATGAAACTGATAAGAAACAAATCATATTAACAGAAATCAATGGCTTATTGTGCCCTGTAAATGTATCAACTGAGGGCCCAAACAGACAGGCCAAAATAAAGCTGCTTTGGGCCACTTTGGAGGTATGCTGTTTAAATGACACAAACATCTTAAGAGGCTGAAAGCTGCGCCAAAGTTGCGCTCCAGTACTTTGGTGCAGTTTCCAGCCTCTTAGGACACCTGCATCATTTAAACAGCACACTTCCAAAGCTTTATTTTGGCCTGTCTGTTCGGCCCCTAACTCTAATGATCTTTGGATTTATGCTCATGCAGTTCAACTGGAGCCATAACTTGGTAGAGGGCCAAAGCTGATAAACTCAGGTGTGGCAGACAGATATCATCAGCCAACTGCATATGTGTTGCTTTTAACTCTAATTACAATAATATATCTCACATAAAGCTAGTAATTATGCTCCAAAGTTTATCTTTGTCACTGTTTTTTGAATAAAATAAAATAAATGAACTAGAAGCTTGAGGGTGATGTTTAAAGGGCTAGAGTTCAAAGCACTCTCTGCTCTTTCTTCCATCTTCAAAAAAACAACATCTTTTTGTTTCAACATGCCTTCAATCTGGCATGAAATTACATGTTTGTTCTAAATGGTACAGCAATAGGCTTACCCCTTTTGAGGGAGGAACATCGTAGACCCCTTGAGATTTTCCATCACTCATTTGAGTTGCTTGCCCAGGACCTTTAAAGGAGGCAGGGGGGACATCATAGACCTAAGTATGAGGCAAAAGAGAAGCATCATAATAATGGTTTGTTCAAATTAATCCATCCACTTCCACTAACCTTTTCCTCAGCAATTGGCATACACTCTCTCAGTCATTTCTATTACAAACAGGATGAGGTTTGGGGTTTTGCTTCCTGCTGCTTACACATACATGAAGACATTTTCCAAGAAAGATATGAGAGCCAGACTTTTAATTCCTCTGTTTCTGGGGGGAAAGTGCTATATTGTTTGAACAAGATGACTGAATCTGATATGAACCTATAAAGCAATAGTGGAGAACCTTTGGCCCTCCAGATGATTTGGACTCCCAGATCCTGGCATGGTCAACAGTTATGGAAGTTGTAGTCTGAAGCATTTTAAGGACCATAGGCCGGTTACAAACCGGCAGTTGGGACGTACGGAGGACGTCCCATTTTAAAAAAGGGGCGTCTCTTCTAGATGCCACCGAGTCTAGTACGGACTGTGTCCGTACAATATGGCGCCGGCCCTTCTACATGGCCGGCGCCATATTGACGTATCGGACGCTGAGCATCCGAACGTCGCACGGCCCTAATGACGTCACGAATGCGCCCTTGGCGCTTCGCGACGCCATCAGTGCGCCGCTGAAAGAAGCTCCATTTTGGAGCTTTTTTTGCTCCGCGCGGGAGCCGCGTGGTATGGCTGCTGAGGCTCCTGTGCGGAGCAAGCGGCGGCGGCGGCAGACCGCCTCAAAGCGGCGGTCTAGAACCCACCATTGGTTCTTCACTCTGATGTTAAATTTTGGGTGTCCAGCCATATGATCAGCAGAATCAAATACAGGCTGAGTCTCCCTTGCCTGGAATTCCAGAATATTGCTTTCTGATAGTTCAGTGCATATAAAATTTGTTTCATGCACAAAATTATTAAAAATATTATATATAACATCACCTTCAGGCTATGTAAAACATAAATGAATTTTATTTTTAGACTTGGGACTCTCCAAGATATCTCCTCATGTATATGTAAATATTCAAACATCCAAAAAAATTCAAAATCCAAAACACTTTGGGTCCCAAGTATTTCAGATCAGGGAGATTCAACCTGTAGTAATTTTTCTCTTAGGCTTATCTTGATTGTAGGAGTTCAAATGCTATGCAGGTAGACTTGAATGCAATTCAAGAGAATTGAATGCAATTCAGTTCAAGAGACCTGAATGCAATTCAAGAGAGTAGACCCAGTGAATTACAGCAACTTATATAAGTGTTTACTTGTTTGTTGTTGTGTGACTTCAAGTCATTTCAAAATAGTAACTTCTATTGGATAGTCTTTAAGTAGAATATATATTGTGTTGGATGACCTGAAGCACAGCCTATTCCCAGAATCCACTATTCAGCATGGCCACAAGTCAAAGAAACAATAATGTTATAGAAATAGTCCAAAAGTAAGCTTGAGCAGTTAACTATGTCTCAATGCAAGGCACCCCATTGGGTTTGTCATGGGGATAAAAATAGAACAGGATATTTCTACCTCATCTATGCCTTGGCCTGGGAGAGTTCACAAAATGAAATCCAAACAATGAGACCTCTGACACAGGACTCCATCCTCTGGAGGCTTTGACACTTGTGATTTATTTTCACAGTGCAGTGTGGCCTCCCCTGCCTCCAGTGAAGTATGAGCACAGCTGCTAATGGTAATTGATGCCTAATCCCTAACCATTTTCATGAGGTGTGAATTAACTCCCCCACACCACTGTCAGATCCTCACTATGTTCCACTGAGATCAGCATAATATGTGCTCCATTACCCCTGCCTGGGATCTTAATAGTGGAAGGATTTCTTTTCTGTCCTGCTGTTTCTTTACTTTAAGTCCCAGAAATATCAGGAAGAAGCTGGTTTCAAGATAAGCCCTTTTCAGAGGTTAGTACTAATGGAGAAAACTAATGTTTTTTTGAAGCCAGAGCCAATGAGAGAGAGGCTGGCCCATCCCTTTTAGGACAGGAATGTGGCCCTTCTGATGATTTAGATATCAATTCCCATAAACCCCACTGATCATGAGCAATGGTAAGGGACTGTAGAAATTATAATAGAAAACATCTGAGATGAAAAAGGCCCATCGTTTTAAGGACACCATGGCACAGAAATTAGCCAAGTAAGAAGGAATTTTCCCAGAACACACATTGTTTGTTTGGGGGGGGGGAGGTCTACCTGAGAAATCCCATTTGGACTACTGCAATGCACTCTACGTGGGGCTGCCTTTGGAAACTGTTCAGAAACTTTAGAGGGTTCAAAACACCACAGCCAAAATGCTGGCCGGGGCCAGTTATAGGGAGCATATAACTCCCTTATTGAAACAACTTCACAGGCTACCGGTTCATTTCTGGACACAATTCAAAGTGCTGGTCATGACTTATAAAGCCCTACATGGCTTAGGGCCAGTGTATTTGAGAACCTACCAGAGCCCTAAGATCTTCAGGAGAAGGCTTTCTTTTGGTCCCACCCCCATCACAGGCTCTCCTGGTGAAGACAGAAGAGAGGGTCTTCTTGATGGCTGCTCCTGCCCTGTGGAATGCCCTTCAATGGGAAGCAAGGCTGGCCCCCTCCCTGCTTGCCTTCCATCAGCAAGCAAAAACAGCTTTATTCAGGCAGGCTTTTAATGTGTGATCATGAGACGTTATATGAGGTGGGTATTGTGTTTTTATTATGGTTTTAATGTTTGTAATTTTATATTGATTTTATGTGAAGTTTTAATTATTTAACTAACACTTTTTAAATGTGTTTTTGTTTGTGAGCCGCCTTGGGTCCTTTCTGGGAGAAAGGAGGCATAGAAATTAAATAAATAAAATTGTGTTGGTGTGGGTAAGTACACAAGGCAGAAGGCAGAATGTTTGTAGTAGTGGTGGAAATCATGCAGCCCTGTAGATTTTATTGTACTACAACTCCTAGCAATATTCACCATTAACCATGCTGGCTAGGGTGCAGGGAGTTGCAATGCACTAGCATCTGGAGAGCTGCATGATATCTGGTTTAGGGACTTGAGGTATTCTGTGCGATCAGTTGAAAGGATTGTGCTTCTTTTTCTGTTTTGAGGAATGTTTTTGTTTAAAAAATTGCCTATCTAGTGAGTGTGTGTCGGGGGTCAACATGTCAAAGATGAACAAAATATTTCTGATTTGGAATGAAAGAACCCGATCACTCCTTAGGAAATAGACAAAATGCCAAGACTTCAGCTGCAGATTAATTGCAATACTGTTGACATTTTTATTGGTACCTACCCCTTGGAGAGGACGAGCTGGTGGGATGTCATAGGTATCCTTCTGGTATTTGGTAGGGAACTTGTAAACATACCCTTGTCCTGACCTGACTGGAGTTATTACCTAAGGGTTCAAAGAGAAAGACATAAGCACTGAATCACTTAAACAGTTGCAGATTGAACATATAAAGAGTTCTGGTACAAGCATTTAGTTTAATGACTGATGCATTTTAGTGTGGCAGTTTTACAAGTTAAAAAAAAGCCCAAAACCATCATCATTTTTGATAGTAAAAACATGAACATCCAACCTAATTGATAATAAAGCTAATCTCCATCCAGTTCTTTTAATTTCCCCAAAATCTCCACTTTCTTCCCATTCAACTACTCTACCATTACTTACCTTCACAATTCAATTTATATGCATGTATATGATTAGTTGGTTGGCTAGATGTAACATATTTCACTTCCAGATTTCATTCATCTGTGGATTTTGTCATGTACTTTGATGCTTATGAGAGATTTCTGACCAGGGATTAGGATTAAACTCAGCACCAATGTCTGGGCATGAGTATTTCTGATGATTACCTAACTAGGAACAACTTCATGTATTAGTTTCAGGAACAGCTGTGTTAGTTTGTTGCAGCAAAAATAATAACCAGTCTTCTATCATCTTAAAGACCAACACATTTTATTTGACATGAGCTTTGCTCCAGATGAAGTGGGCTGCAGCCTGCAAAAGCTTATGCCAAATAAAACATGCTATTCTTTAAAGTGGTACAAGACTTTTCTTTTTGCATATGTGTTGTTTTAATTAGACAGATAAAACATATGTTAGTAAATCTGTCTCATTGTATCTACACTCATGATGGTTGCACATCATGGAAACTAAGCTGTAATGTTTGGAGAGTCCCTTTTGATCCAAGCCAGTATTTCAGAATGCCTTGAATTAGAGACATTAGATAATCAGGATGAAGATGAGGATGATAGCTATCCACACAGCTGATACCCAGGTCCTTTGATCACAACACTAACTTTTCTTTATATGTATATTTATGATTTGAAAAAGAGACTTCAGCTATTGCACAGGTCTGCACTTTTGATATTTTATAACCAACTGCCTCCATGGGTTAACCCTCCTGGATAACAAAATAAATGCTTTAAATCTGGAATTAACATCTGCATGGCAAACATTCAATTCAGTGTGGCTTTAAAAATAATAAAACCATCTCTAAAACCAGTTTATAGCAATAACAGATATTCCCTACACAGTAAATGTTATTTGGTTTCACAATTTTCTAAAGTGTAGGCACATAACTAACAGATGCCGAAGAAGTTTAGTACAACAAAGAGGTGGCTTGAGATTAATATTGCTTTGTTTTCCATAAGTGCCAGCAAGAAATAGGAGTTACATAGGTGCTAAAATTCTGAAGAGTTACATGGAATTTAATAAACTGTGCTATAACTGCAGAACAGGCTATTGGAAGGATCCTGTTCTCCCATATAAACCCACACTCTCGCAAGGACAGTCCTGATGACACTGACTGACCCTCTTTTCTCCCACTTTTCCACTGCTTTTAAAATGTTCCAGCTTCTTTTTCCATCTCCCACTTTCCCTCTTTAGCTTATTTCAGTTACTGTTAACTGAAGCCAAAGTGCAAAGGTAGTTGGCTCTTAATTTAACTCTGTAGTGGGGAGAGAAGTGGCAGCGGTGGAATCTTCTTGCCATTCCCAGTGGGCTTAGGAAAAAGCAAACTGCATCTCTTAAATTGTGTGTTCTTCCTCATTACTAACTTTCACCTTCTCAACCACATTCTGATGTTGCTCAGCCACCATATCCCAGTTTTCTTCAGAGAAACGTTGAGGGGTATGTAAGCCTACCCAGGCCCTGAGATGTTCAGGAGAAGCCTTTCTCTGGGTCTCATTACCTTCACAGGCATGTCTGGTAGCAACATAGAAGACAGCCATCTTACCAGGCTGCTCCAGGGTTGTAAAACATCATTTTAAAGTAGGCTAGACAGGTCCTTTCCTTGTTGTTCTTCCATCATTAGCAGACAAATTGCTGTGGGTTTTCACATGTTTGTATCAATGCTTGTCTTTATTTTCCTGTGCAAATTCGCATCTATTTGCCCTCCCTGAAAAAACTCAGCTGTGCGAAGTGGATGGTCAGCCAGATGTTTGATAATGCAGATATTTGCAGATTCTCCAGTAAAAAATGCAAATCTTTTTTCAACAGTGTTTATGGAATTTTTCACACACATCCCAAAAGCCTGAATTCCTCCAAATTGCAAGCAGCTGGATCACAGTCTATTAGCTTGGAATGAAGAGTATTTTAGTCATGTAGAAAAGCCCAAAGACATTTTAATCTTGACAAGACTTCAGTAATTGATTAATCAGGCAAAAATCTTATGGTTTGGCACATAAGAAATCTAGTATGATTGCATGGTTTGGCATGTCAACACATGGGTTTAAAGGGAAAAAATCTAGTGCGCACGAAGCTGCCTCCATTCATGTTAGTTTATGTGTCCATCTAGCCTAGTAAAGCCTGCACTGATTGATGGTGGCTCTTGAGCATGTCAGAGAGAAGTATTGCCTATTGCTTGTTGTCAGATTCCCCAAATGGGTAACGTCAAATACTGAACTGTTTTTTGGTTTATATCTCTTAATAAACTTTGGGAATTATATTGACAAGTTGGTAGCCTGTATATAGGAAGATATATACAATTATACCAATATGGGACTAAATCAGAAAATTAAGTAGCAAAATGCAGTTCAGGCATCATGAACACTATCTTAGATAATAATTGTTCTTTTAAAAGATTTTTTTGGTTGAATTTTGTTTTGTTGAATTTATGCCATTTGAAGGATTTGCTTCTGGATGGCATTTTTGTACTAAAATAAGGTGAATAAAAAGAAGCAACTGATACTGGATATTGGTCTAGAAATGGACAATTGTTTGTTAAACTGTTAAAGCTAAAATGTTTAGATTCAAATAGTCGTCGTTCTACTGACATGGCTGGAAAACAGTAATATATTTTTTAAAATGTATAATCCATAAAAAAGTGGTTTTTTAAAGGCTATTAGGTTTAAATCAAGGTTTAACTTAGCCAACCTGAACCTTCTGCATGCAAAATCTGTGTTTTACCTTCAGCTACCACTATCCACACAGAATCATCAGGTATGCCTATAGCCCAACGTTCTAGATACAAATAGCAAAACAGATGCTACCTCTTATCTTTGGGTAGCAGGTAGTCTAGACAGGAAGTACTTCATATCTTTATGGCCTCATGTTTACCTGCATATATGTAAGCTGCCTCCATCTTATTGGAGAGATAATAATAATAATAATAATAATAATAATAATATTTGAACTGTTACAACAACACCAAAGATGTTTCTTTCACACAGTGCACTAAGTTAGTGGCACAAGCTGTTTCAGTCTCTTTCCCTCCTCCCTTGAGCTTACAAATAATTTTGGAGCTGTTTTTTTCCAAAGACTGACAAAAGCCCCACAAATCTCCTTCAGATCTTTCAGTGACAAGTTTATTATTAGCCTGACCTACTAATTCTGAATACTAAGCATACTTGTTGCAGAAATGCTTTAGAACATAAATGACTTTTTTTAACAAAAAGAAATTGGGGAGGGGAAGCACATTTTACATTTTCTCCCCCAGGGACTTTTCGTTTGGAGCAATTCTGTTTTAGGTAAATAACAAGTCCCTAAGGCGTTACAAACCATCCTCTCTAGGAGAACAGATATGGCAAATTAGAAACAAAAGCCTCTTCCCCAGGCAGCCTTAAATTTTAATCCTTGATTTAATGTATGGCGTCAGGCTGCTTATACAAAGTATGTAGAAAAATGCTCAATCACAGCAATGTTGAAATGTGCTACTCTGGAACTTGGCCAAAGGCACAAATAACCAAATACGTACATACATTGAAAATCCATCTTAGATTCCCTGCCTGCTCCCTGTCACCTGAGTATTTTTCATAGGGATGCATGTGCATTGTCAATTTTTTTGCTTTCTCCTGAAATTCAAATTTTTAAAACATCTAGTTCTTTGTATCATACTAATGAAGCAATTTGTGAATTTTAGGAAGTTGTGGTCAAAAATAAACTAAACAATATTCTCAGTCATCTGTTCCAGCCACATACAAAGGTACTGCTATTGCCAGAATGGATAGGATCATGTTGTACTTGCTTGCAATGCAGCTCTTCAAGATGAAGAGCCTAACAGAAAGAAGTGGCAAGGAACTTATTTCAGCACCACAAACTTAGCTCAATAATCAGGGATTCAAACACTTTAAAACCTTCCACCCAGATGAATGCATCCGTAATTTAGCTTTCTTCCACTTTTAGATTTGTAAAATCTCAAGATTTTAATACTTAATTTACAAAGAATTTCCACATTTTGAAAAGTTCTTATCTAAAAAGCAACCAAACTGAATCCTTAGACATTCCTATATCTGTACTACAATACAATAGGTGCAAGGACAATGCAAGACAGTTTATACAAGCTATGGTTTTTTTTCCATGTCTAGCTCAGAACTGGGCAACATTTATTGGTTTGTTTCATTTATATCCCAATTTTCTCCTTGCATATATGACTCAAGGCAACATTTACTTTTCTAGACTATAACTTCCAGACTCTCCCAACAAGCATGATAATAATATCTCCCAACTACAGCCTAGATTACTTCCATGGCCATTTCTGAAGCTGTTCACATGGACCTGAGCTTATTTCCATTTGCTCAAAGCTAGCTGTGCTACTATTGTTGTTCTTATTTGCTGTCAAGTTGACTTCAGCTTATGACAATCCTATGAATGAGAAACTGCCGAGATCCTTGTTCATCAAGTGCCCACTTTTAGTGTGGTCTTCCACTTTACCAAGCAGTTTGTGCTGGGAGTATATCCACAGAGCTATACTCATGCGTGCCTTCAAACAAGAGTGTTATCAAGCAACTTCCATGTTTTGTTTATGGAATTTTACAAGAGAGATCTAGATATGGTTGTGTTCCATTTATAACTCTCTTGGGTTTTCCCATTCACCTCCTTCGTATTTTTCTTATCAGGAAAAAAAAAAGTTAAGGACAAAAACACAGAAGAGTTGCACAATGCATCTATCTGGAAATGCCCTGTGTATTTAATTTTGTAGTTTTCCTTTTCTGTATTAGTAGCAGTAGGTTGTATTTTTTTACATATCATGTCTGAAGCTACAATTGCATGAGGCCCAAAGACCACAAAGAAAAAAAGAGTATTCAGTAAAGTAGATCCATGTGTGGATCTTTGCTTCAATGTGCTGTTTTTGAAATTATTTGTTTGGATGCAGTGGATTTATAGGCTGATAAATAGCTTTGCACAGGCAACATTTTATCATACATGATCAGGCTAGACTATGATTAGAAACATCAGAATTATGTTTGCACCATGTCAGTGCTATTTGGAATTTGGCAGGAAATTCTGGTATCTATTCTACTGGAAGATGTGTCTACAAGTGACAGGTAGTCAATGTACATGTGACAAGACTATGAAATGTAGCACCCAAGCATGCCCCCCCCAAGTGCCTCAGGATATCTGCAAACCCCTAAATATGTTCAAGATGATTTTAGCCTCAAAACTATGTAAAGAGACACTCAAAAATTGTAGTTTTGTCTCCTGATCCCCCCCACTAGCTCCTTCAAGCCAAGGAACACTTGAAAACTTAAACTGGAAGGGACACCACATTACGTCAAGTTACAGAAAGTATGCTAAAACCAATTTTGGAGGGCTAACTGCCCCAGTTTGGTAGGGATAGCCCCAATTAATCATTTATCTTGCCACTTTTTCAGCTGCTTTTAAAATGTCCTGGTTCCTTTCTCCTTCTCCTACTTTCTCCCCTTTGTCCTCAGCTTACTTCAGTTGCTGAAAACTGAGTTCAAACTGCAAAAATAGTTTGTACTCAGTTAACTCAATAGGGGGCAGATGGAAGGGTAAAGTTTGCCTTTCCCCGTAGACTCACACAAAAACAAACCACATCTCCTACATGATGTATTCCCCCTCATTAATAATTTTTGCCATCTTGATCATACTCTGATATTGCTTGGCAAAATATACCGTTGTGCAAAAAACATTTTGGGGCAAAAAAACCATGTTTTTGTGCACAAATTCTTTACAGAAATTCCCAAACACTAACCCTCTTCCACATCGTTGGTCAGTAAAGTGATCATACCCTTTTTTTGTCAAGATCAAGAACACTTGTGGGCATTCCTTACATCCTGTTCCAGGCAGAGGACTCTCAGTACTACCAGTCAATGGGTACAATGGGACTACTTCAAATTTCTGTCCCTAATGGATTTTCCGTGGTAACACAGCAACACAGGAAAGAGTAGTGGCAGGGCATGGGAGAGTTAAAAATGGAAGATGATGATGCTTGGATTAAAATACTGTAACTGAAACATCCCAACTACATGATAAAAAGACTGAAATGTCAATCGGGCATAATTTTCAATTGATAATTCCTCCCCTAAAGGTCTGCATGCTATATGTTTAGGCTCTTGCCTCCAACTTCAGATCTTTATCTTAGAGACTCAAAGCTTGAGAACCCCTCTAGTCCTGATGTTAAGGTTGCATCTCCATGTACACTGTCTTGAGAGTAAGTCTCATCAAGCTCAGTGGGACTAATTTCTAAGTAACCATGCCTATGATTACACAGTAAAGTATTCAGGGCTACTGTACATTTCCTTGAATTGGAGAGCATCTTCATGGCAGAGCTTAGAAAAGTTACTTTTTTGAACTAACATTCCCACAGCCAAGATGACCACTGGGGGATTCTGGAAAGGTCACCTACAACAAATGCATTTTCGATGGCTACTTTAGCTATGAAACATGTGCTTTCTTTGGAGATTAACCAAGACAGAGCATACTTTACTGGAACAGAGTGGGCTACTAGCTTGTGATATTCTAGTCCATTAATTCCTCTATATTTATTTAACATTTCTATATAGTCTTTCATAATTGAGTCCTGTATGGTTCACAGTACAGTATATAAAATCAAATGAAACAAGCAACAACAGCAAATCAAACAGCATAAAACAACAGCTAAAAACAAGCAGAGTTCAAGGGCGGAAAGCAGTTAAATGATTTTAAAGACCTGCAAGAAGAAACTGTGTGAGTTGGGCAACCATGCCAATGTTGTCCCTCCCTTAGGGACCTGGAGAACACAGTGGTGTGGGAAGAATACACATTCCTGATCTAACCCCAGGCTTCCTTCCTACCAGATCTTGCCAGCAAAGTGTGGCTTCCAGTCATGTGAAAGCATCTTTGGTAACACATGGACTGGCCAGGAGTTTGAGCACAACTGTCAAAAATACTCTGGACTTGTTTGGACTAAGTTGGTTTACAGATGAGACTTCTGCCTATATCCTCCTTTGGCCTTGGTTCATTTATTTTGCTCTCCCTAGCAGAATTGACTATACATTTAAAGGAGCAAAATCCATGAGGCATATTTCATAATTTAATATTTCAAAATGATGAGGTTCTAAGGAAAGAAACAATGCTTCTCTCATCAGCCTCCCCTTTGCCATCTCTTCTTTTGACTTTCTGGTATGCAGCAATTTGCTTCCTGAGAAATGTCAATGAACTGCAGCCTGTCATTTCCCCCTCCCTCTTTCTTCTTTAGAAGAATGCTTGTGGTCATCTGGTTCTTGAAAATGTGACATTGTAAACCAGAAATTTTTACTTGTTATGCACTTAACAGAACAGATGGTATACCCACACTCTCTGTCTCTCTGTCTTCCCCGCCCCCCCCCAACAAACTGGCCAAAGAGGTAACAAGACTTGGCTCTGGGCGGATTAAGTAAAGAGCATATGTCAAGCCTATAATATAAAGCAATGCATAATAATCATTTTTAAAAAGACAAAGCTGAAAGCCTGTCAAAGTTCTTAGTCCTGCAACAGTGGTGACTTGGGCCCTTTTCTATGCCAACTTTGTGTTCTTTACCAAAAATGCTGAGTCTGCATGTGCTCTGCCAAGCATCCAGCTCTGTGGCTCATTAACTCCCTTTTCCTTACACAAAAAGTGTGTGTGTATTGGAAGTGTTGGGGGCGGGGGGAGAGGAAGAAATCCTTCCTATTCATTACCTAACATAGAAAAGAGAATTTAGAATATATTAAGAAGACCATGCTGGAAGAATGCCTCATCTGTGTTCAGCATTTTTCCAACAATGACCAGTATATGGGCTGCCTCAGTAGAGATGAAGTTTTAAGAAAGTTTTTGTGGTTTTTCGGGCTAGTGGGCCGTTCTAGCAGAGTTTCTTTCTGAGTTTCACCAGCATCTGTGGCTGGCACTCTTCAGAGAAAGAAGATGCCAGCCAAGATGCTGGTGAAATGTCAGAAAGAAAAAACTTGCTAGAACATGGGCCACATAGCCCGAAAAACCCACAAAAAACTATGGATGCCGGCCATGAAAGCTTCAAGCTTTACATTTTAAGAAAGTCTTGGCTCCATGGTTATTTCAAGTCCTTCCTGATCATGTTGAACCCCCCCCCCCCCCAAAAAAAAAAAACCCATATGGCTTTCCAGTGGAAATTCCAACACAGAAACAGACCTGAATTTGACATTGTGCACATTATTTAAAAAGTACCGAGTACAAATGTCCAAAGATTTAATGTAACGGAGCAAGTAATGATTGCTTTTCCACATTACCCTATATTCAGTACATGTATGTCATGGGAACTGTCTATTCATGTCGACAACTGCCTTCAAGATACTTTGGTCACAAAAAGGGTGGGATATAAACACAAATGAGGAGGAGGAGGAGGAGGGCGATTTTTTTTAAAAATCCAAACAATTAACTCAGCCATTTGACAGGTAAGGTAAACATTTGAAAGACACAAGCAAGTAAAACGACAGCTGGAAAAACCTTTTGCGGCAGCATTTATAGTAAATATAAATAAAGCCAGGCCACCTTATGAGAAAGTAGCTCCTAAGATGACCTGAAAAAATACTTTTTTCACTGCAAACCCCAGAAACCTCACTTTTCCTACTCTCTAAGCACTATTGAACACTACTTAAGAATGTGACAATTGTGCAAAGCTGGAGCAAACAAATAAAGGGGGCAAACTGCCAGGGATGGAGAGATGCTTTGGCCATTACAAGCCCTCAGAGGACCCCCCCACCAGACCCCTATACCCTTGGCCTCATTATCAGCCTCACCATCACCACCATCTCCGCGAAGATTTTATTAATATTCCCCCATTCTTACCCCAAAGTTCCAGTGTAACTTGGATTTAAATCCTCCCTACAGGACCTAAAATAGCTCAGGGGGAACCAACAAATGTGGTGAAGTTGCTCAGGAGTTCCAAGGCAGCATTTATAGTAAATATAAATAAATATTCCAAAAATAGATATTTCAAAAATAAATAGATATTTCAAAATGGTCTTGAGTTGCTGTATGCAGACTATTGTTGTTCCTGTGTGCCTTCAAATCATTTTCAATTATGCCAACCCTGGTCCAAAACACACTGCAGAAATAATCCAGTTTGAGACTGCTGTAACTGTCCTAGCTCAATGTTAGGCAATTCCGGGAACTGCTGTTTTGTGAGACATTCAGCCTTCTCTGTCAGAGAGCTCTGGTGCCATAATAAATGTCATTTCCCAGGATTCCCTAGCACTGAGCCAGAGCAGTTAAATCAGTCTCAAACTGGATTATTTCTGCAGTGTGTTTCGGACCCATGAGGCAAACCTATCACAGGGTTTTCTGGGGTTGAGACTGTGTGACTTGCCCAAAGCCACCCAGTGGGTTTCCATGGCCAAGTGGGGGAATTGGTCTCCGGAGTCATTCAATGCACAAACCAAAAATGCCATGCTGGCTCTATGGAGACTATAGGGTACCTTTTCCTTACCCTGGGTATAAAGCAGAAGTGAGGAAAGTGTACCCCAAGATGGTTTATTAGGCTCCCAGAGGGCCTCATACACACTTTGCTGGCAGTTGGGGGGGGGGAGCCTTTATTAAAATGATTTGGCAAGACTACTTACTTCTTTATATCTCTTTCATACTGTTTCCTAAGGGTTTGGATTACATCCAGTTGCATTTGTCTCCAGGGACATCATAAAGAGGATTTTCGCCTTCTAATGTGCCCTCCCCCAATGCAGCCAATCTGGAAAATCTCCTCCATTAGAACATTTTGAGACCACATGGAAGGACTGCAATGGGAGGAGAGAACGGGGAAGGTCTGTCACAAAAGTGGATTCTGTTAATGGAAAATTGGATGTAGCCTCATATCTTGATCTCATTGCTATCCTCATAATAATACCAACAACCATGGTGCACTGGTTTGAGTGTTGGATTAGGACTCCAGGAGACCAGAGATGAATTTCCACTCAGCCATGGAAATCTACTGGGCGGCCCTGGGCAAATCACACTTTCTCAGCCTCAGAGAAGGGCAGTGGCAAAACTCCTCTGAATAAATCTTGCCAGGAAAACCCTAGGATAGGTTCACAAGTCAGAGTCAACCTGAAGGCCCATCCCCACCGTTTTGGGCAATTTGCCCAAAGACCTTCCAGTGAGTTTCCAAAAGGGACCTGGATGTGGCTCTCCTTGGCTCCTCAACTCAGCAACCCTGCAAGATATTTGACAGCAAAGCCCTTCTGCAAACTGTTTAACAGTAACTTGGACTTGTTTATTGATGAAAAACACTGAGAAACTACAGAAAATCTTTGAAAACAGATTGTGCTTTCCTCCTTTAAAAAAAAATAACAACAACCCTTTTAAAAATAGCTAACTAAAGGGGAGACTTGACTTACAAGAGGGGTCAAATCAGAGAATAAACATGGGCAACCTCTACCTCCACTGCCATTTTTAGCGCAAGATTGGCAGAGGCAGGTGCACTGGGTTAAGTATTTTCTGACAAGGCCTCCTCTGCTTATATTTTCAGTTCTTGAACAGAGGCAGGTCCTGCAGTTTCTGAAGATAATATGCCCACAAACAGGAGTATAATTAAATCTGATTGTTCTGAAGTAAAGAACACAGTGTTCCCTCCAGCTTTTTAGCAATTTTGTTGCACTGAAATGTAGCAAAGAGTTTATTAAAAACCTAGATTAGGAATCCACGTTCTAAAAGCCAGTGGAGGAGTGATGGCTGCAGGGTTGGGGGAAAGAAAAGGAGAGTCAGGATTGATGTAATTAACTTTGTAAAAGGATTGTTTTGACACTATTAAGACATTATTTTACAGGTGTGTAGGTTGATTCTTATCAACCTACATTTAAATGAACAACATATGATAGATCTTTGGACACACCCATTGATGCTGTGTACCATTAAGTTGTTTCCAACTTATGGCAACTTATGACCCTGTCACAAGGTTTTATGGGTCTGAGAATGTCTGAATCATCCAAAGGTCACCCAGTGGGTTTCCATGGCCATGTGGAGACTCAAACTCTGGTCTCCAAAACTGTAGTCCAACACTTAAACCACTAAACCATATTGGCTCATGCCTACAGATTGACAAATATGTACAAAATTAGAGAGACCAGAAACATTTCTACCATTTTAGAGCTGACATTTCTCTTCCAACCTCAGAAAGGTACCGTGAGGAAGATGCACATAATTATCCTTCTTATGTCACTCTTTTATAACATTACCCACCCCTGAAGGACTAAAACCTCTGGCTGCCACAACCAATAGACATGCTGGCTGTGGATGAGCAGAACTGTCATCAAGAACATCTGGATGGTGCTAGGTTGGGAAAGGCTGTTTCATTGCTTCTATGTGACCCCTTTTTGCTTTGCAGAGACATGTTCTCTAGTAAGGTTTCATGCAAAGAAGGAAGGGAAATCTGTTTAGTAGCAACACCATTCTTTCTCCAAAAAGAAATAAACGTGTAGACCTTTTCTCCTCCTACCTTGGAAAAAAAATCCAACATCTAATGCTATAGTGCTTCATATGTCCCTACATACCTGTAAGAACTGCTACTAACCTCAGGATTGACACCTCATCCATCAGGGAGAGTGAGACATTTGCCCCAACAACAGATGCTGGGATGTAGCAGCAAGGAACTGTAGGAAAGAATGGTGTGTCATGAAACTTGCACTGTTTCCTCCTAAGCGAGTGCGCTGTCTCTAGGCATCACAGATGTGTTGAATGTTTAACTGTAGTTTCTTTGGCCTTTGTACATGGCATGGGAGGGGGTCCCACATTGTTCTTTGCTTTAAGAAACAAAAACATACCTTTGACAAGCCCTGGTATATTGTCAACAGGGAGTGTCAGCCAATCTCACTGAACAACCAACCTCTCCCCCTTTACAAACAGTCTATAAAATCCTCACGTAGTACATTTTCAGGTGCACATCTGAGGTGATTTTTAAAAAAATGAACACAAACATATGTACTGTGTGAGGAAAATCTTATTTTGCTTCAGAAGGCCCTTTCTTACTGTGTCAGGTATAGAACAATTACTAAACACGGTTTTAATATGCTTAATGTATTTTAAACTGAAAAGTAGGAATTTGTTTCAAATGAATGTGATAACACCACAAGAGACAATGTTCCAGTTCATACAGAAAACCAGAAATAAGGTCAACTGAAGTCACTTGCTTAGATAAGCTATAGCAATGAAATGTGTGAAAGATAAAATTCCACTTTTAACTGCAGTTTGGCCCTTGCCTCAGTGTTAAAGAGCAATTGCCTTAACCAGACCCAACCAGTCTGTGGAGCTGCACTGCAGCATCTGATACAAACAAAGGTTGATTCACTGGCTATCTGTGAATAAACAATACCTCTCTGTTAGTCCTCTTGTCTCTGCGCACTGTTTGAATCTACCCACTAGTAACATACCTGCACTTGTATTAATACTGGCCATTCACTTTCTTTTCCCTGTTAGTATGTGAAGAAGGCAACCTTTAATCACCACCAGAACGGCACGATCAAACATTATAAATCAGAAAAAGATATAAGCATGCTTCACAGTCAGCAGGATTTTAACCCCAGGTTTTAATTGCTTAAAAGCAAATATCAATACCGAGTACAGCAACATGAATTCTGATAAAGGAACCAGAAGAACCTGTATGACATTCGTTATATGGGAGGTGCAAGTGCTCAGGTGCAGAATACGCACTTGTCCTATGTTTGATCTCAGATTCAAGTCTCCATCAAATCTCCAGTTAAACTGGGGAGCAGAATGTTCAGAGATTTGCTACTTAACTTGACAGAGCTGCTGCTATTTTGAGTAAAGAACATCAAAATAGAGTTATGTGTGGCAAAATTTAGTACAGTGCAAGGCAGGTTCAGATGAAACGAACGAACAAACAAGCTTCATTTATATACCACTTCATACTGCCTAAGCAGTGTCTAAGCGGTTTACAACTGTAAGCTAATTTGCCCCCAACAATCTGGGTACTCATTTGAGCGACCTCGGAAGGATGCAAGCCTGAATCAAGCTTGAGCCCTTTTGATAGTCTTGACCTCGCAACCTTGTGGTTTTGAGTGAGAGGCTGCAGTACAGGCATTTAACCACTGCGCCACCAGGGCAGAAGTACAGTCAGACTTTGGAAAAATTACTCAAGTCTTCTTCAATCATCATCATCATCATCATCATCATCATCACAAATTGGAAACTATTCTGAGAACAGTTGGATTGGTTGTAAAGTGCTGGTCAAATGTATCTCAAGATCTGGCTGGACAGCATCTCCCTGCATTTCAACTACAGCTATAATGTTTGGATGCAAAACCCAGAGCACAGAAATCTAAATCCACCCTTCGTTTTGACCAACTTTTGGCATGTTTTGTAATGTGTGCTGTTATTGTGAGCTGATGTATCTTAGCTTATCTTACTATCTTCCAGTTCATCACAGAAGCCAAAGAGGAGCCCTGGTGACACAGTGGTTAAAGGCCAGTACTGCAGCCATTCACAGCCACAAGGTTGTGAGTTTGATCCCAGGGACTTCAAGGTCTACCCAGCCTTGCATCCTTCCGTAGGTCACTAAAATGAGTATCCAGCTTGTTGGGGGCAATTAGCGTACATATTGGAAACCGCTTAGGCAGTGCTTAAGTCACACTGATAAGCGATATAGAAATGTACTTGCTATTGCTATTTCTGGAAACAGCATTTTATTTTTGCTTTTGAAATATACCCATTTATAACAAAATATGTGTAGGTGGGATGAGAAGTGGTTTCCTAGAAAAGCCAACTCACCCAACAGTCCATGAGGGGGACTTTTATTGCCTCTTTCCATGAAAGTGACTCAGTGAGAGAGAGCATAGGCCTTCAACGTATTTCTAACAGAAAAGTGAGTAACAAAACTATTTGGGTTCTGATGAGGTAGTTCTGCTTCAGCAGAATTAACTGTTTATTGCAAGTCTAGGAGTGTTAAAGCAGTGCTATTCAAGGTGGTGGTCTGTGGACCGGAGCTGGCCTTCAGAGAATTTTCAGGAAACATGGTTATAATGTGGTGGTGTATAAATATAGTATCCATCCCTGGCACATGTGGAAAAAATTGTTGAGCTTCCACTGCAGCTAGGTTGAGAAGTATGACCTTAAGGAACACATAGGGTGTAGACTTAATCTGGCCTAAATAGGGTCCAGTTCTTCCCGTCCCACTTTATTAAAGGAATATTGTAATGGACAGTCTTCACTCTCTGTGATCAATGACTGGAAAAGCCAGGATGGTGATGCTGAAGTTCTTTATTTATACCCCACCTTTCCTCCCAAAAGTGGAATTCAGTTTGGTAGGGATTCCCATTCCCATTCTCAGCTGACACTTCCAGGAGCCAGATCACTAGGACTTGGCTGCCTCCTGAAAGTGTAGGTCAAAAGGGCTTATCTTCCCTAACCTTTACAGCACAGAGAAGGAGGGAAGAGGAGTGACAGTGAATTCTGTTTCCTAGCTGAAGCACTACGTGAAAAAGCTCCAACTGTAACTTCAACCAGGAATCTGATAGGTGTTAGGGGTATGATCAGGCTCCTGATTTCTTCAGGCCTTCCTGGGGGGAGGAATCTGTGCTATACACTGCGAATAGTGCTCCATCCCTGACACAGCTACACATAGCCAGAAAGGTGAAGGCCCCAACCCAAAATACCCCATAAATCTTGGAGAAAAAAACTTTTGGCTTCTCTTTATTCCCCCCCCCCCCCGCCCAAAACGCTCCCCACATGAATCATCAAATTTGTGAACTCTTAATCCACAAATGCGAAGGGTCAACTGTAGATGAAACAAAATGGGCTTTTGTTATTGTTGTTTTGCTAGTGCAGATGGTTTCTTCTGTTTTATTGTTGTTTTTTGCCTGATCCTCATAAATGGGCAAAGATAAAAAGTTCCTTACACTTTACCATATACCTCAACTTGTAAGACACACACACACACAGAGGTAAAATTCATTTATAATTACAGCATTGCCTGAATAAACTGCACTTTAGTATTCCTAACACAACACCAAATTAATTCAGGGAGAACATATTTTACATCCCCAAAGTAACACTGATCCTGTAAAGGGTACTGGCATCACTTTCCCCCCTCAATTTTTCTGAAAAATTCCACTCTCCCTCCTGAAAAACTGCTTGCTTTTATTCCCATGGCTTAAAATGTTCATATCTCTGCACGTAAAAGACAGTGTTGTAGGGGTTCTAAAGAACTATACCTGTCTCAGAACTAGAAAAATGTTACTTTTATGGACTACAGTTCAAAGAATCATTTTTCAAAGTGTGTCCTGGACATAAAGACAAACTGAATTCTGTAACATTTTGCAAAACAGCCGCACTAGTGAAAGAGTGCCGCTCCCATGTTATATGGGAGGTGCCAACCATTATGTGCTTTAGGCATCTGTTAAAGACCCATTTCATGACCCAGGCCATCCCTAACTGAATGTCCTGCCCAGTTTGTTAACTGCTGGGACTTGTATTAACAGACTGAAATGTTTTAACTGATGAGACTGTATTATGATGATGTTTATATCTCAATATGTGATCTTGAACTGTAAAACACCTGAAGATATTTTTTTCGCCTAAGCAGTGGTAGCTGGTGAGTTTCATGTCAGTGGGGAATCTACTTCAGATATCAGTGTGAACATCAGAGGAGACATCTAGGGTGCTAAGCTGATTCTGGGAAAAGAGTTCAGCACCTTAGACAACTCTGTTAAAGTGTTTTTTTCTAAATCCTGGAGCAGATGTCCCTTTGACATGGGAGTGATACGGGAGCTATCAGTCACAACTGCAAATATGGCAAGTAGTCCATAAATCAAATAATTACTTCTGCTCAGAGGAGTGTATATAGAATTAAAACACGGGTACTTCATTTTATTAACTTGGCCTGTCTTCTAGTATATCTATCTATCACCTTCTCAATCACCCTTCATACACATGTTCTAGTCAGTTAATAAAAATCCATGCAACATTTTCCTTATCCTTTTTAACAGACTTCTGTACCATGATGATCAAAAGCAATTAAAGTTCAGTTGACAGCTTGGGAGTGAAAATGAACACACTCACTTACCCCTACAGAGACATCTAAAACCTCTTGACTTGAACTCTGAATAATCTGGGTAAAGCTCATCAGTCACACTAGGGAATAATTTCTTACTACTGCATATTCATGGCTGAAGGACTCTTCAGCTAGTGGTTTTCTGAGAAAGCCCAAAAGCTGATGAATAATCACAGATAAAAATGCAAATGGCTGAGATACATGACTGCTCTCAACTATTACTCATGGTAAATAATAGATGGGAACTTCAGCTTCTGCTAACATGGAATTAGGACTGTGAATACAGCAGATTTTATACTTTCAGTCAGGCAGTCAAAATCCTACTTCTGTGGGAGAAAGGCAGGATATAAATCTTTGATATAAATAAAATAATAAATACTGTCAAGTATTCAGACACACAGAGATGGCAAAAGAGAGCTTGGATGTGTGAATGCTTCACTTAAATGCCAACAGACTGGATCTTCACTTTCACTTTTTGCAAAAGACTTTTCAATGCAAGCAGGTCATTCAGAGTCTCAGCCATCCAGTGGTAAGAGAAGTCATGTGTTTCCATGGAACCATTCTCAGTGCCAAGCTACCTTATGGTAAGGACTGATTTTGTAAAGAACACAGACTGCTGTTGCCATTGGAGTACACAGCCATGCAATCTACTCATACTTAGCCCTATGTGGAAAGATGACTGAATATCAAAGGTGGTGTAAGAGCAACAACAGCAATCATCTGTCTCTTATAGGATTTTTTGAGAAAAAAAAATGGGTGGGAGAATTTCCACTATCTCCTAGCGGCAGGATATAAATGTAATGAATAACATTTTAAGATGGGTGGCAAAATACAGCTTGCAGGATGCATATGGCCTTTAAGACCCCAAAAGGTAGCCTCTGAAGCTCTGCAATACCTTCAGTTTTATAAAATACAAATTTTCACTAAATTTTGGCTTCTTTTTCACCTGAGAACTGGCCAAAAGCACCCTGAAAACAGTAGCCACATTACTCCTCACCCTGTACTTCCCAACCAAAACAGCCCCCAAATGAAAATTGGCTAAAAGAGTGGCTCAAAGTAATGTTACTACCCCCTGTCCCAGTTCCCTCTCCTACTTTAAGTCAAGAGATAGTTAACTATGGGCTGGAACAGACAAGCACAATAAGCTGGCTTCCTGGTGGCATGGGGGCATGGCATACATATGATGCATGCCCCGAAGCCTCCCTGAAGCTGCTGAAGTCCTGAAGCCTAGCCATTTAAATGGAGGCAGCTTTTCGGCACTCCGGTGGCACAGTGTTTGGACACCACACACTGCAGGAGCGCCATAAATCTGTGACAGTGGTGGAAAGGTTGACTTCTTTCTGGCCCCAAAAAGAGCGGCATTTTTCTGCTTCTTTTTGGGCTGGAAAAATGCCGGATTGGGGGCACAGTGTGTGGTTGCCGCAGCCCCGATCCAGCAATCAAAGGGGTGGCGTCAAGCTGCCCCTTTAGGACCATCTGTTTCAGCCCTATATCTAATTACCGACAGTTAAGAGATATATTTATTCAAAGTTGCTTTTTTATTTCTGGAATGATGAGTACAGTGATAATATGTGTTCTTTTCCATTGATTTGTTTTAGTTAACTGCTATTATGTTGACTTCAACTTATGGTGACTGTGAATGAGGCTTCCATTTCACCCTATCATAAATAGCCCTGTTCAGATCTTGCAGACTCAGGGCCATGGCTTACTTAATTGAGTCTATCCATCTGGAATGCAATCTTCCTCTTCTTCTCATTATATGACCAAAGAATGACAGTCTCAATTTATTCAACTTGGCTTCTAAAGAGAGTTTAGGCTTGACTTGCTTTGAAGCCCTTTTATTTGTGTCTTTTTAGTAGTATGCATAGAACTTTTCTCCAGCACCACATTCCAAATGAGTTGATTTTCTTCCTAGCCTTCTTCTGATTTTTTGATTGCAGTCTCCATTTTGATTAATGACTAGCCAAGGCATAGAAAATCTTGTACTATTTCAATGTCTTTATCGTTTACTTTAAATAGTTAGTCTATTTGATTTCTACATTGGCCATCAGGTGATTTACAGTGGTCTCTCTGGTTGCTTGAATAATGTATTTGGGAATGACCAAACTGTTGGCTTCACAAAATACAATCAGTTGCAATCCTGCTTCATTTCTTGATCTTGGGTCAATTTCCCCTACAATCTTTGATGCCTGCTTTTGCATTCCAATTGCCTGTGATTAACAAATTGGGGTGTGTGATCAACTTCTTCCTGGACTCCAGCACAGAATCTGCCTCTGCAGTTGGAGCATATACTTGGATTATTTTGTATTGATGGGTTTATCTTGAACGCTTGGATATGATTCAGTTAGACTTTGTGTTACTGTATGTCCTTTGACTGCTTTTGCTACATTTCTCCTCACTATCAATGCCACCCGATCTATTAGTTCTTCATTTCCTGAAACACTATGTAATTATCTGACTAAAAATGCCCCATTCCTGTCCACTTTAGCTCACTCACCCCAAGTATTGCAATATTTACATATTCAATTTCTTGTTTTAGTATGTTGGATTTCCCCTGATTCATGCTTCTTGTATTCCATGTTGCTATACTATGTGTTGTGTGGTTTCTGACTTCCCTTTCACCTCTGAAAATGTCAACAGCTGAATGTCACCAGCTTGAGTCCAGTTGCATCATTAGCCATAGGACTACTTGTAGTTGTCCTTTGCTGTACCTCAGCAGCTCACTGAGAGCCATCCAAACTGGGAATGTCATCCTCTGACACTTTCTCTTTTTTCATTTTGGACTGTCTCATTATAGGTTTTTCATGGTAAAATACATTCAAAAGAAAGTTACCGTGCCTTCCTTCGCACAATACTGACAAGCATTGGCTATGATGCTACTGTCATTGTCTCGGAGAGATCCTCCACAAGTGTCACTCTCCACTATTGCTACTTCCCAGTTGCTGTTATGCACATTTAATATGGCTCCTTAGCAAAAGCCTGACATGGGAGATCCTACCAGCACTACTGCAGAAAGATAATGCCTTTGCTTGATTGTATTAATTTAGATTCTATTGGCCCTGTACAGACAGGCCAAAATAAAGGTGCTTCGGGTCACTTTGGAGGTATGCTATTTAAATGAAGCATGCATCTTAAGAGTCCGGAAGCCATGCCAAAGCCACACTTCAGTCCTAAGGACAGGAGCATGGCTTTGGTGTAGCTTCCGGACTCATAGGACGCATGCATCATTTAAACAGCATACCTCCAAAGTGACCTGAAGCAGCTTTATTTTGGCCTGTCTGTACGGGCCCATTATTTCCTATTGTCTATTATACTTAAGCTTTTATTATGATCAAGAAAATTTAAGAAAGTACTTCTATCTTGATTAATTAATTTGTGATTATCAGAGTAGGGGAACTGGGCAAGGAATCAACTTTTCTACAGAGCATTTGCCAGCACTGAGTGAAGGTGAACTAGCTTTCAAATGAAGTCTGAAAAATGTCAGACTGAACTAAAGCAGCCTCCTTAAGAGAAGCTTGTTTTGTGACAACTGTACAGTTAGAAATATAATTGTACAGTTGTCTAGGTCTGCTTTTCTAAATAAACTATGGATTGAAAAGCAACTAGGACATCATATGACCCCCAAGGGTGAAATGAGGCTTCATGTTTTTCCTGAGGAGGAGGAGGAGGAGGAGGAGGAGGAGGAGGAGGAGGAACAGAAAGTGTCCCGCAAATGGAAAAAATGTTTCACAACCAAACTTCAAAATATAGCAGATGTTTTTCTCCCTGTGATGTTACAATGTCTTGTGCATAAAGAACAAAGAAACCAAGTGGCTTTCACTGTAACTAAAGTTTCTGGCTTTTTAAAAAGCTTGTGAACAAAAAGCAGCAAAACAATAATGGGGGAGAACATTTCTGGAAGAGATCCTGGTGGCTATTGTTTTTCCCCTCAATTGGCACTGTGATTGCAGCTTAATTGGAAGGAAAGACATGGGAACATGGATGACACGGTGAATAGACTCATTACTGCATGAGCCTTTGCCAGCATTCGCCGGGAGGGCGGGCTGTTGTTTCTGCTTTCTAAGGGTTTTAAGGTGATGGACACTTTGTGGTAAATACAACTGTGAAATATTTGCTCTGTATTTTTCTTAATCGGTGTCTAATGTTCTTACAAATATTTCCGTACATTATTTTTTTAGCTTGCTCTATGATGCTTTGGACACCCACTGTGGTGTAGTGATTTGAGTGCTGGACTATGGCTCTGGAGCTCAGGTTCGAACCCCTGCTTGTCCATGGAATTTGTCTGGGTAACCTTTTGGCAAGACACACTCTCTCAGCCACAGAGGCAGGCAAAGGCAACCTGCTCTGAACAATCTTGCTAAGAAAATTCAATGACAGGTTCATCTTAGGGTTGCCATAAGTCACAAATGATTCGAAGGCAACAACAATGATGCTTTGAGTACTTAGCAGAGCAGATTTTTTTGTAAATAAATTTTAATTAAAAAATGAATGTTTGTTTGAGAGCAATGCTAATTCCATTGCTTGACTTTGGTCCGGAACTTAATTATGAACCAGAGCATAATCTCAGCATTTGTTCTTAGTGTGAGATATCAGTCTCTAAATAAGCAACATCACAATAAAAAGTGTTTGGGGCACGTGCAGAGGAGTTGTCTCCTTTGCACTGAATTATAACTAGACCCATGTTTTCATGAAGGATACAATACTAAGAATTCCAGGATATTATCTGTATCCTTTAAATATACTTGAGCCATGGTACATGCTCTTTTAAATAAGCCCTATTCTTGCTGGCACAAAGTGTTTTTAAGATGTGTATATGCATGCATGTAACGTAACTACTCCAACCCTGCAGCCAAACAGCTGTTAGAGTAATTCTTCATTTCTAGCCAGTAGCAGAATACTGCTGCTAGAAATGTAGGCCAAAAACTCAGCCAAGCTACCTTACAGTTTATTCTGAGGCAATATATACCCACATTACATCTTATAAAACAGTGACACCTGGGACTCAGATCCTTAAAATTCCTGGCTCATGTCCTGTTCAGGTTCATCTGTAGCAGACTCTGTTGTGCTTCAGGCCGATATTCCTTTGATCCTTAGTTCAGCTTTGGTTCACGTCAGGGAAATTTGAGAAAGTTCAGTTGCCATACTGTCTGAGGGACAATGGGAACTGTAGTCCCAAAAGGCAAATTTGTCAACTTCTGGGAAACTTGCTGTTTCTTGAACTGCTTACATGATGTATCACAAATATGTTTTTTGCTGGGTTTTTTCCTTATGGGGGTCCTTTTCTTGTGGGGGGCATCAAAGGCCACAAAGGCTCTCCCAAAGGCTGCATGCAGTTCATGGGCCACATGATCGTTCCTCCTGGTTCTACAAATCATAGAATACACCACATTTATATGTTAATAACTGCGGTCTTGTTGTTTTAATATGATGGGTGTTCCTGTTTCTGTGAGCAAAATGTTCTGTGAAACTTACTGATATGTTTACCCAGTTTAGCCTCAGGTCAAATTTAGCTAAATTATTTTTAATTACAGTACTAACCTTTTTGAGAAAATAACATTGAAAGGTCGTATCACAGTTGGATTATAAAAAAACCACAGGCCCAAAGTTGCTGCTTTCTTAGCCTTTTCTGTAATCTGGTCCTGGTCAAAATGTCCTCTATGTCCATCATTGTCAAAAACAAAATTGGGCAGTACAAAGATATTCTCAACTATTCTACACCCTTAACACAGACCACATGAAAGGAGCTCACAGACTATGGGGCTGGACAGACTGCCCCAAAAGGGTGGGCTGGAGCCGCCCGTTTTTGTTCCCGAGGGACGCTGCAGCAGCCAAAATGGATTCTTTTAAGTCCGTATGGCGGATGTCACGAGTGTACCATTGGCGCATTGTGGTGCATCAATGATGTAAGCGACGTGCAGCAATGTCTGTACATTGCGCATTACTTACGTCATGATGGCGGCCCCCATGTGGATGGGAGATCACCATTATGGCGCCTCTGTTATGTGCTAGGGTTTGGGAGCGTGCAGTTGGCGCGCTTTCCCAAACCCTAGAATCGGTGCCACTTTCCACCTGTCTGTCTTGGGCCTATGTTTGAGAACCTCTATTTACTCGATAATTTAAAGCCTAATTTTGAAGTTGTCAAAGCAAGACACAGTCAAAGTTAAAATGGTAGAAGTATTTCAGCAGTAAGAATAAAAGAAACACAGTTTGTAGGAGGAAGCATTAAATTCATATGGCAAATTAATCAATCAGAAGCAAAGACTTGCTGCTATGTTCACCTTGCAGGAAGCCCTCTGAAAGATCAGAATGGGAGAGGAAATTCTTAGCTTCAATGGGTTATGTTTTTCAAGTTAAAAGCCTCCAAGCCCTGAAGCTGAAATAAAAGTAACCTGCTAAAACAGGTACAGGTTAAATGTCCCCTATTTGGAATTCTGAAATCCAAAATACAGTACACAAAAATCCAAAGTTTGCTATCTTTGCTTTTGGATGGTTTAATATACACAAATTTTGTTTCATGCACAAAAAATATTTTGTGTAAAATTTCCTTCAAACTATGTGCATAAGGTGTATACAAAACATAAATGAATTTCATGTTTTCACTTTGCAAAAATAACTTTCCCTAAGCTCTGGGAAGAACTAGATAACACACCATACATATAACTGTGTTAAGAAAAAAAACAATTGCATGAATCAATACATGGACTTGATTTTTTTTGCATTAAATCCACATCTGCTGGAAAACCACATTTCCAGTGAGAGATTGAAAAAGTTAGATTTATTCAAGCAACCCATAATGTATTTCAGCCAATCTGAGATCTTTTCTTGACAGAGTGATGGCTTTGGCATTCCCTGGTTATGATATCACTGTAATCACCTGCCTTGAGAGGTTTCTTTGACCTGGCTTGCCATGTCTGCCGGCAGTAACTGCTGAGCTTGCACTGTTTTATGATACTTGGTGCTTATTTAATGGAAACAGTGAGGCAGCAAAACACCACAGTGCTTGCAAAGCGCATGATGCCAATGTGTGCACACACATATACTCAGTCCCTTTGAAGACACCTTTTCAAAAGTGACCTTGAACAAGTGGCCTCTATGGACAACAGCTGTTTTAAGACATGGCACATGTACTAAGTACAGTTTAATCTGGAATGAGGGTTAGAGAAGTGATTTATGAATTGGTTCTGAACAAATTTATTTAGCTTTCAGAAACACCACAGCCTTCAGTTTTTTTTGGAGGGGGGAGCAGCAAGAACTATGGAGGTGATAGTGACAAATGAAAGTTTTCTTGAAAAATTGAGATGAAAGAATAGGTAAGGAATCAAAGTGTGTGTTAAAGAGCACTTGAGATAAGTTGATACAACCCTGAAAAATTTACCCTCAGTGAATCAGAGTAAAAACAACAACAACTGTACCTTCCCCCCATAATAGAATTTAATAGAATTTGGAAGTGGATTGTCAATGATCCCTGTAGGCACTGTTTCTTTATTGATATGTATAACCTGTCTGATCTGTAAGATTTAAGCAGGATCAGGCCTGGTTAGTACTTGGCTGGGGATCACCAAGAAACATCAAGTCCTGTATAATTCAGAGGAGGCAACAGAAAGCTATCTCTAAGTATTCCTTGCCTCAGAAAAAAACTATGAAATTCGTGGGATCTTCGTAAGTCAATAGATGACTTAAGGCACGCGCGCGCACACACACACACAACAACAACAACTGTAACCGTGGATGTAACATATATTTTGTTCTTGAATGTGCATATGTTTTACTATTGGCAATGTTACATTGCACCTTTATGCTTTTTAATAGCTCTTGAAGAAAGTCACCAATATAATTAATAAGCTGAACTGCACTGTCATTTTCACTGAATAAAACCAAACATTTTTAACATCCTGAGACTCAAGTCTCTCTTTTCCCTGATATTGGGTTCCACTGGATGTTTCCAGTTGCCATGCTTTTTGCATTAAAGAGCAGTCTTGAAATGGTATACAAGTCCAGTGCACTGTGGAGCTGTTTCTCTCATGCTAAACAGAAACAAAAGCTAAACCACATGGCAGAATGAGATGGAAAGAATCATAAGGTGATATGAGCAAACTGTGCAATTTCAAATACAAGATGGTCAGTGAACAGTTTTCACTTCCAACTCCAGCATGTTAAAAAAACATGCAAGTAAAAGAATAATTTAAAAATCACATAATGCAGAAATGTTCTAGAGCAGTCAGTTTTTGTTGGGTTAGTTCTTTATCTGGATATTTTAAAAAAAAAATCTCTTCCAACCTTCAGGCCCATTCTATCATCTAAGAATTCCCATGAAAGTCTAACTGTTCACTACAGGTTTAGCATCCCTTATCCAAAATGCTTGAGACTAGAAATGTTGTAGATTTGGGGGTTTTTCAGATTTTGAAATATTTGCATATACATAATGAGATATCTCAGAGATGGGTTTCAAGTCTAAACTTGAAATTCATTTACTGTATATACTCATGTATAAGTCTAAAAATTTTAGTCAAAAAATTGACCCCAAAAACCTAGGTCAACTTATCCACGGGCCAATGTAAATACTATATTTTAACGCTTATTAAAAAGAGAACCATCCCTGGTAAAAGGCGAGAGTGCAATCTGTCCTGGAAGCACTGACCTCTTTCTGTTCTCTCTTCCATTCATCCTTTAGTGTGAGCCAAAACCATTATGCCTGCCAGAATTTTGTAGGTTCTTTGGCATTGTTTTCCTTTGCTCCATCATTTAGATCCTTTGTTGCCTTTCCTTACATTTTACCCTTGACTTATCCAAGGGTCATATCAACATCATAATTTTGCTCCCAAAACATGCCTTCGACTTATACATGAGATCGACTTATACTCCGGTATATATGGTATGTGTTATTTACACCTTATACACATAGCCTGAAGGCAACTATACACAATATTTTAAATAATTTTGCACGAGACAAAATTTGTGTACATTGAACAATCAGAAAGCAAAAGGGTCACTATCTCAGCCACTCATGTAAGAAATTCTGGAGTATTTTGGAATTCCAGATAAGGGATACTCAACCTGTATAAACCAAGTTAAAGTGTAAATTTGCACAAGCTCATCCCTTGCAGAGTTTAAATGTTACTTTTGTGGACTACAGCTCTCAGAATCACCTATCCACTGGCCATGTTTCTTGTGAGATTCGGAAATTTGCCTTTCAAAAAAAAAAAAAAAAACATTTTCCAAGCTCTGATGTCCTCTTTCTTTCTCTCTCTCTCTCCTCAAACCACATCTTCTATTGTAACCTTCATTGTCAAAATGTATAATATAGTAATGGAGAGATAACTACTTCCCTTCCTCATGTCAGTTTATACCTATGTTGCTTTGTAATTCATCATAAATATTAATAACACTGTTGAAAAACTATATATTGGACTTTGTTGTATTTTGCTACATGGCCATGGCTACCCGTAAATGTTTTTTCTGGATTTCAACATACCTAATTTAGCCACAACAGGGGAACCTTAAAACAAGAAGGAGCCAGAGGTCTGGGACTACCTCCAACAATGGTAAAATCCCTTCATTGGACTACAACTGGCAAACTTTACCTATCTGTGTGGATGTGCCTTCAAGTTGCTCATTAACTTATGGTGACCCCCATGAATTTCATATGGTGTTCTTAGCAAAGGTGGTTTTACAGTTCCTTTCTCTGAAATATAGCTTACAGCACCTGGTATTGGTTAGCTGCCTCCCATCCAAGTACTAACCAGCACTCATCCTGCTTAGCGTCCAAGATCAAACTGGACCTGGTGCCTAGGGAATTTAGGTTGCTTATACAGCACCTAAAAGTTTTGTCAGATGTAAAAGTACAGAGACTCCTTGATATATTCAATGCTCTCTGCCTAAGAAAGGAGCAGTTATCTTCACATACAACAAAGACAACTGGATCTCAAGGGAAGTTACTATGCTGCTGCTAATGGAATTGACATTTTATTACCAGTCTTTTATTCCCTTAGCATCTGACTCAGAATTTAGGCTTGTGACTCTAACATCGGGCCGAACAGACAGGCCACAATAATGCTGGTTTGGGTCACTTTGGAGGTATGCTGTTTCAATGATGCATGCATCCTAAGAGGCCGGAAGCCATGCCAAAGCCATGCTCCAGTCCTAAGGTCTGGAGTGCAGCTTTGGCACAACTTCTGGCCTGTTAAGATGTGTGTGTCATTTAAACAGCATACCCTCAAAGTGAACTGAAGCAGCTTTATTTTAGCCTGTCTGTTCGGGCCCATCATTACCTTTTTTCTCCTTTATGATTTTTAGCATCTTTGCCTGTCAAAGACATCAGTGAAACTGTGAAAGCTGGTATAATGTATTTTATGCTGTGGAGTTAGCCCAATAGAGGTATAACGAATTCTGTTGTATATATTGGCTATGATCCAATGGAATTCCCAGTTATTCCCTTTCCTCTTACAACCTCTTTCAAATCCTACTCCATGGAGCTGGAAATCCTGTACTACAGGTTTTGGGGCAATACAGAGGCTGCAGCATAGAGAGGAGGGGAAGAATTCCCCATTGTACAAACAGACAGCTGCTAGTTTTACACTGGAGTTTAGTCAATCATATCCTGGACAAACCTCTGATATTTTTGCATGGTAGTGTTCACATCTTGGGGAAAAATATCATTTTTTACTACAATTCTCAAAAATCTCCCAACTAGGGTAGCTAGAGTATGTAGAAGGTGGTCCTTGCACACTCTCTGGGGTAACATACCAATTATTATTATTATTATTATTATTATTATTATTATTATTATTATTATTATTATTAATGGTATTTATACCCTGTCCTTCAGCCCTAACGGCTATCAGAGTGGCTTACAATTATTATTTTTAATTAGACGGTTCCCTGCCCTCAGGCTTACAATCTAAAAGACATGACGCAAAAGGAGAAGGGAATGGTGGTGGGAAAGGGGATGAGGTCCAGTGGTTCTTCTCTCCCTCTGAAGCCTGGACCAAGGCAGATGGACTGGAGGGAGGGCGCTTCTTTTTCAGGCTAGCCCTGGTGGAGCTGGGCCTGCCTGGTCACTCCCTCACAGGCCGAAGGATGACAGTTATCATGGAGGGGAGCTCTCTTCCTTCAGGCTAGCCCTGATGGAGCTGGGCCTGCCTGGTCACTCGCTCGCAGACCGGAAGATGACAGTTATGGAGGGAGGAGTCTCTTCCTTCAGGCTAGCCTTGGGTTGGGATAATTGCTAATGACCAATTTACACTTCATTAGTACTAATTATTATTATTATTAGAGTTGTCCTGAGGAGAATCTATTGTTGGAGGAGGTTTCTTCTCAGAATGACTCAGGCCTTTCTGTAGGACTTTGTCCCAGGGATCCTGGGAATCTAGTTCTTCAGTGCCACTACACAAAGGCTGTGGAGAAGCTAGAAGATTTACAGGAGGCAGCTGTTTGTGATCCGAGTGAATTACCACTTTATCACTCAATACCTGAAATTTAACAGATTTCTTGGTTTTATTATTTGTCGAGTTGGTCAGTTTTGGGGGATTTCTTTTGTCATGCTTTGATGTTTCTGGTTTGATGTTTCTTTCTGGTTGTGATTTCATAGCTAATCCCCCCTCTGCTCCCATATTGGCTGGGGACTTCTGGGAATTTTAGTCCAAAAGAGTTAACTTTTCCCAAATTCTGGTTACACTTCAGGTGAATATTGTACTTCCTTGGTTTAAAAACATGTTTTCCATTGCTGAATAAATATGCCATCCTCACCTTCTTGACGGAAGAGATGCTCAGCTATTTTCAATAGATCAATAGAACACATGAGAAAACAAATGCCTACTTGTACCACAAACTGATTCTATGGAGAAGTCTGGCTGGAAAGAATAAGTCAGTCCTTTGCAGAAAAGCTGCTGCCTGGTAGATATTTTGACCCCCTGCTATTAATAAGGCTCTATACTAGATGGAATATTTTTAACTCTCGAGCCTTGCCAAGACACACAGAATACTTGCAAGCGTAGCCTGTATTAGACGAAGCAGGCACAGCAGTGTACTTAATCTGTTGGGGACAGGTGTTGCCAGCTGAAGGAAAGATATTCATCTTTTTAGACGTCAAGGCAAGAAACCTTGAGCTCAACTGTTCCCAGAGCCAAGCTCCCTTAAATACTTAAAGATTGTTTTACTGATCTCCTGAGGATGAGGGATTTAGGATGAGAGATCGGCTTGTTTAGATGAGAAGGGAAGCCAAAACAGATTAAAAAATCCTTTTTAATTAGTTTTTTTTAAATGAAACTATCAAAGATCTGAAAGTTGAAAGTGAGGGTAAGTTCCCTGAGGCAGGGGCCTAGTTTAAAAATAACAGTAACAATATCAGGAGGAAGGAGAAGAGAGTTTCTTCTTCTGCTTTCTCCCTGCAGTCCACCCTGATTTGAACAGTGTGACAGGATTATCAATGTTAGAACTGGAGCAAATGCTCTGGTTCATCAATCAATCACTGTATTTTTATCCAGCTTCCCCACCACCCACCCAAAAGTTGGCTTAGAAAATAAAAAGAGATACAAGTAAAAACACATATAGCTAAAAGCACAGAGAAAGCTAAAATTGAAATACTTATGAAATGGTCTATATAAATAAAATTTTTACATTGCATTTAAGGGACTTGAGCATCCATGGATTTTGGTCCCCACAGAGGTTCCTAGAACCAAACCCAGCAGATACCAATGGCCTACTCTATATCAAAAACATCACATTACTGAAACAGAAAGCCTAGCATAAAAAATCAGCTTGTTCCCAAATGCCAGCTTGGAAAAAAAAATCTTCACTTAATGGCAGAAAGATAGTCAAGTCTTCACTTGATGCTGGGATGATAGCCACTCCAGGGTATCAGCTGCTGGAAACTCCAGGCCATTCGTAGTGCCAAAGTAATTTGCCTAACATTTGATATAATGCACCTTGTTCTGTCTCAGGCAGCAAAAATGTTTTAGGTCAGCTTTGTGAGGCAAGTACAGTGGTCCCTTGCCTTACGCAGGGATCTGTTCTGGACCCCACCGTGTAAGGCAAGTTCCGCCTATGCTCGAGCCCCATTCAAAATAATGGGGCTCATGCTTGCAGTGTGCTGTGGTGCGGGCACCATGGGTGTGCGCAGCTTTCAGGAAATGGCACAGGGCTTTCAACGTAAGTTGAAAGCTGCATAAAAGGCGCCCGCATATAAACTCAGTGGCATCATGGAGCTAGGATGTCCACCTGGCACTTTATAGGCCCCATGAAATAAGCATCAGATAGATCACCTGGCTAGGACACCATATTAGTAAATGGATTTTACTCCTGTTCTTTTAGAAAATCTCCTCATTGCCACAGGAAAAGAGACAAACACAATTAGCAGTTAGGATACCAGAAAGAGTTCATCTAAAAGACTCTGAATGGAAAATAATAGTTCTCAGAAAGCTAGAGTGGCTGGCCTGAGGTACCTTGAAGCAAATGGCCATGAATCCAGGACAAGTTGGAAGGATTTGCAACCTTACTTTAAAAAGGAAAGAGCCAGGATTCCTGCCAACATCAACGGCAGTGAAAGATTAGACCATAGCACCTTCCAGACATGTACTTCCTGGTTGAGTATCCCTGTCTGCAGTACGTCACAGAGACACATTTATAAAGGCTAAGTAACCCGCTCTAAATATTCCAGAGGATTTACTGATAGCCCTGCCTTCCAGCTGCTCCATATCTGATGAAATGAAAGGATTAAAAGAACAACAACAGAGTCCTTCCTCTAACATTCATGAAGCCTTGACTCAGGTGACGGGCACATAACTGTGGAGGGGAATGCCAAAAGTGTCACTTTATTTGCTCTTGGTTTTACATTTCACTCACCCTTTTAATCAAGATTATGGAGACTTCCTGTCCTTCTCAGTAGGTCACTATCGTCAGATTTCATACCATTTTAAAAATTATATCCAACAATGTAAAGCTTTTAAACAAAAAAATGCCTTTATTGGTGCTTTGATTGGCACTTCTGTTTTTTAAAAACTAGAATAAATGAAGAGTGCCTAACAAATAGTGTGACATAACTCTCAGGCATCTATAGGAACCTCATTATCACATTTTTTGGCCTTTGTGCACAAGCATCTAAGCCAGTGATGGACAAGGGGCAGACCCAGATCTACTTGTAGAACAATGGTTGATTTGCCCTAGATCAACAACAATTGCTGAGTCCCAGTTTTTTAGAGTCAGGTTAAAGATGATCCTCCTCAGGTTGCCCAAACTGCCTTAAATTATGGTACTGTAATGAAGAACACTTAGGGTGATCAGGAGTGGATTTCTGCGCAGATATACTCCAAGATCCATCTATAAGAATGGGTAAGACTGATGATCCTGCAAGTCTGAAGCTTGACTAATCCTGAACTAGGATGTTGCCACAGTATGGGAAACTCTGGTGGCAGGTGGCATTGTGTCAATTGGGCCATGAATACATCATGGGTTTCATTCTGAACTTTAAGGAGGTAATCTAAGAAGTTGAATCCTATCTTCAAAATAGATTCAACACCTCAGATAATTCTTTTAAAGTTCAAAGTAAAACCACAGTGGCTTTACCACTAGCTACCACAGATGGGACCCCAAAGCTTTTACACATCTTCTTCACTCTGCTGATTAACCAATTAAAAATTCAATGAACTCATTCAACCAAAAAAAAGGTTTCACACAACAAAAAATCACTAGCTGTTTGGATTCCTCTCTCAAAATCTGTCAGGACAGACTGGATTCTTCATGCACCATAACAGTGAAAACACGTCCCTCTTGTGGCATGTTAGGGACCATTCAAGACCATGTGAAATGCTCAAGTTGACCAGATGCTAGTCCAGCTACTGGTCCTATCCTTGCCTTGAACAAACAAAAGGTAGATGATGGAATGTAGTCAACTAGCTCCACTAGGGTCATGCAATGCCTGCTTCTTTTTATAGGGTTGTTGTACAAGTTGTATGCCTTCAAGTTATTTCTTACTTATGGTGACCCTAAAATAAACCTATTATGGTGTTTTCTTGGGAGAATTTGTTCAGAGTGGATTTGTCCTTGCCTTCTTCTGAGGCTAAGAGCACGTGACTTGCCCAAGGTTTATATGGCTGAGCAGGGATTTGAACCCTGATCTCCCAATGTCCTAGTCCTACATTCAAAACCACTACACCACACTGGCTCCCCAAAATCAATCTGAAGTGATTCAAACTAGCTGTCTTCTGATTTGGAGTCAGATGTGCTACTAGGGTACTATATATAGGATAGATTCTAAGAAGGATGTTCAAAAATCACTACTGAATGGTTCTTAATAGGGCTTGGAGGGATAGATATTACACACAATCCTTTATAAATCTGTATCATTGGCAGTAGGGAATAGCTATCTTATTGGTAGCTTAAGTCTACCAGGTTTAGCTGCTTCATCTATCCCCACAGTACTGTACTTCAATCAAATAATTTGGAAACTAACATCCCAAGACAATTTGTACACACCTTGTTGCTTCCTGGGGAGCCTTCTATTGCACCAAAACTCCTCTGCCCAGATGGAGGCACTTGGTAAACATCATGCCCCTGAAAAACATGGCCTGTGGGTACCTGGTAGATTCCCTGATTCAGATAGGAAGGTGGCACTTGGTAGACAGGATCTCGAGGTGAAGAATGTGCATTTGGCACCTGGTAGACCTTTTGCTGGTTAAAGTTTTGATGTACTGGTCCTGAATTTGACAGGTCTTGGCTGGGTGGACTCTCTGGTACAGGGCCTATCAGAAGTTTCACACGGTTGCCAGGAACAATACCTTGCCGTCCATGTAAGGAACACAGCCACCATCCTTCTAGTCCTTCAGTGTTCTGTTCTATCACTGTCAAAATGTCACCTTTGCGGAAGGCCAGCTCTTCTGCACATTCTGGGACATTATCATAGAGGGCTCTTGCCATAAGATTCTGCAGAGAAAACAAAGAGTGGGGAAGAACTCAGCAAGGTATTTTTAAGTAAGAGTTGTGTATCCAAATAGACAATGACCCCTAGCTTTTGGATACCCTGATTAAATACAGTTTAATCAGTGAGGCCCATGATTCCTACTCCTGCAAACCAAGATGTGGCATCAGTCAAATAGCAGTGGTCTCAGACACAGCCACACATCTGAAGAAAGAAGTTTTAACTTCTTATATTGCATATCACTACACCATCACTACCACCACCAATCTCTTTTACAAAGTACAGAGACAGTAGTAGAGAGTAGCAAAAATCACATTAATCTGACACCTAAAGCAATTCCTTTATGTTGCTGAATAGGAAAAATTCCTATAAAGAAAGAAACACAATCAATTTCCTTATAATTGTCAGGTTTTAAAGATTCCTGTCATGAAACAAATGCTTCTGGTCAACACATAAGGTAGAAGAAAGCAATAGTTTCCAACTACATTTGTTGGAAACTCAGAATCTGAATTTGCTGAGTTACTATCTCCATTTTACACATGACTTAAAAATTTATTCAGAAAGACATTCCTGCAGTGTTTTCTAGAAAGCAATGGTATTTTAACATCTGAAAGGTATCACAGGCTGAAAATGTTCTATTTTCCACATGGCAAAATGTCTACAAATACTGTACTGTACAAACATTTGTAAAATACTCTTAGATGTTGTTGCACTACAAATCCCAGGAGCTCTAACCAGCATAGCCAATGATAATAATAATAATAAATAATAATAATAATAATAAAATTTTATTTATATACCGCCCTTCTAAGAAATCAGGGCGGTGAACAACAAGAGGTAAAAATACAATGATGATGAATGTTGGGAGTTGAAGTCCAATAACATTCAGAGGGTCACATGATTTCTGCTCAGGTTTAATCAATGCAAAAAATATTATGAATTTCCAAACAAAGAAATGAACAAAGGATTGAAACTTGATCGAAACAAAGGATGGGAAAGGAATGCAGCTGGGATTCAAATGAGTTTGCTAATATGCAACCAGTTTTTCACATCCCTGCTTTTAAGTGCAACATCTAGTAGTTTCTTCAGGAATTCATCTTTCATCAACATAAAAAAGAAAGCAGGTGTCTAACCCTTTTGGATGTAGAAAACATGTTTAAAACATGTGAACGGTCGTCTGTTAAGGATCTGAGCGGAGTTTCCAGTGATCACACAGTTGGTTTTTCATTGCTCTCAATTGTGCACGCTCTCTCCCCCAGTTGCTGTCCACTTGCCATTGTCCTCCACCACACATCTCGGCCCCCACTTTTGAAAAGCATTCATCCAAATAACTGCAAAGACACAATTCAAATACAGCTATCAGAATCAGAATATGATGGACTATATCTGTATCTGGAATCAAATGGAGCAGAACACTAAACTGAATGTTTTGGTCAACAGCAAAATAAAATGTATCTTTTAATTCAAATGCACCATTCAGATTGCTTCCTAAAAACTGACTATGTTCACATGTCACAAGCCATGGTGCATCCTGTGGACATCATCTCTAAAGCTGCCTCTACTGACAAGCCATGGTTCATTAACCATGCAGAGTCTCAACCCATGCTTTGTTGTTGGCTTATGATCTTTGCCTTATTTAAACCAAACTGAATCTACACTATCTGGCTATGTGAGAGAAGAACATTACCATGTCCTTATACCTAGGCATTTCAAGTAATAATTATGTGTCCAAATGGATAAATGCAGCTAACAAGGTTGTGAGTTTGATCGCAGGGCTCCAGGGTTGACTCAGCCTTCTATCCTTTCGTAGATTGGTAAAGTGAGTACCCAATTTGTTGGGGGAAACTGGCTTACATGTTGTAAACTGCTTAGAGACTGCTTAGTTCAGTATGAAGTGATATAGAAATGTAAATGTTATTGCTAATTCTATTGCTATAGCCAATCCTGGCTTTTGAAACTCAATAGAGACAAAAGGCCACATGCAATTGAATCAAATGAACCATCATACCAATCTTCTTTCAATGTCTTCTAAAATTTATTGCAAAGCAAAAAGAAAAACGATTTCCCCATACACACAAACACTGCAATCCCTGATCAGGGATTTTAACAATTTTTCTGAGATTTGATATGAGTTTAAAGTATTTTTCTTTTCTTCAGTTAAGGTATTTTCTAATGGTGATAAGAAAAATTGCTAGGATACTGAGGTATACAAGCATATTTGCAACTTTGTGTTGAATGTCTCCTTTCCCCCATTTTTTTTACATTCAACACAATCTGAATATCAGACTGTACACAGTAGAGAAGCTTCCACTCATAAACCTTTTGAATGGGAGAACAGACACCCAGTAAAAATGTCCTGTCCCACATGATCAGAGTAACATAAGTTCCAGAGCCCAACTCTGGGTCCATCATAGCAGGGTGGGGAATGTTTGAGTTTCCAGATGTTTTGGACTGGAGCTACAACTCTCACATCCTTTACCATTAGTCATGCTGGTGGGGCTGATGGGAACTGCAGGCCAAACCATATGGCAGGCCAAAGAGTCCCCGCCCCTGCATTATAAAGCTCCCTGGCCTTCCACCTTGTTACATAAATGTAACCCATACCTATCTAAAAATATGCTGTCTCTGTTTGCAGACAAAACATGGTTTGCCTCTCTCACACACACTTACTTCTGTTTTCTGTATACCTGACTGTCTAGCAGAAATTGTCTGCCAACTAGGCATTCAGAGGAAAGCAGACACAAGTTGCATAGGCTGTCATTCTTGGAAGCCTTCACAAAGGCCCAGAACACTTCATTTCTTGGCTGGATGAGTTATAGCAAAGCACACTGGCAGCTATTAGCCTGTCTACTCCTGTACTCCAGGAAAATCAGATATAGCTGCAGACAAATGGCAAACTACAAAATTAAATGTATTGGAAACACTACAAAATGTACAAACTATGGCATATTCAAAATCAGGCATGCTAATCAAGTTGAAGATTAGCAGCTTCTGTGAATACTTTTAACAACTCACAGTTTATCACAAACTGATATTACAGTCACAACAGTGGGCCCTTGGTATCCTCTGGATTTGGTTCCAGGGCTTCCTATGGATACCTAAATCTGTGGATGCTCAAGTCCCATCATATACAATGACACATGAAGTTGCTGCCCCTTTAATAAAATGGCAAAATAAAGATTTGGTTTTCAGATTTTTTTAAAAAAAATGTTTGCAAGCTGTGGATGGTTGAATCCACAGATGCAGAATCCATGGATATGGAAGGCAATTGTATGCAAGAATACATCCCATTAAACTCAATAACTCTTTCTTCTGATAAGGCATTTGTATACTTGCCCTATGAAGCCAGACTTTGCTAGGAGATTATCAAACCCCAAAATCCTTCCCCCACTAATATAAATAATCTTGACACTGCTTCATTTATTTCAGCCACTCAATGGTTTATCTTCAAAAAGAGGATATTTGTAAAAAAAACAAACAAACTCATTATTTAAATCTGTATTTTGAAGTGAAAAGCTATGCACAGATTCAGAGTTGGAAGGAACCTCAAGGGATATCTAGCCTAAGACCTTGCCAGTGTAAGAATTCATAGCTAAAGCATCCCTGAGAACTGACCATTTAACCTCTGGTTTAAGAACTTCAAATGAAGGCAAGTCCCCTACCTTTGAAGGTGCTCTATACCAGGGGTAGGCAAGCTGCGGCCCGCGGGCTGGATGCGGCCCGGCGAGGCCTTGGGACCGGCCCCAGCCCAATTGCTGCCAGGGCCTTTGGGGAGCAATTGTCTATAGAAGCCTCAGTAGCATGCATTTATATTAATATTTTTTTAAAAATCAGCAAATTTTTTTGTGTGTCTTCCATTTTTTTTTAGAAAAATGTCTTCCATTTGAAAATTTTGTCCTACATTTGTCCTGGTTTATTTATATATTTAATTTTTTTTAATTATTTAATTTTTTATTTTTTGGCTTCGGCCCCCCAGTTGTCTGAGGGACAGCAACCCAGCCCCCGGCTCAAAAAGATTGCCTACCCCTGCTCTATACATTTTTCCTAATGTATAACAGGTATCTTCTTTTTAATACTATAATTTCAGTCCATCAATTTGGATTCTAACTTCTGGAGCAGCAGAAAACAAGCTCATTCCATCTTTCATAATACAACCCTTCAGATTTTGAAAGATAGCTATCACATCACCTCTCAAGGCTTGTTTTCTCCAGGCTAAACACACCCAAATCTGAGGGAGGTCTTAAGAGGGGTGATGTAAATTCACTGCTACACAGCCCATTCCCAATGATACTAATTCCTTCAAGCAAGACTAGCACCTCATCTCAACCTGGATGGTGCTGAAGTCACCTCATGAACTATATTTACTGTTCACAGTTTTCCTGTTCTTTCAGTTGAATCTCAACAAACCACAACACGCGGGGGGACCATATACCATCATTTACCTGATCAACTTTCAGTTTGGTAAATTCAATCAAGAATGATGATGTGAATTGGTCCCAAATCTAGCTTTACATACACAAATCCTTCTATTGACTTTGTTCAGTCATTTACTTTAACTAAGAATAGGACTGTGATTTTTTAAAATTGTTCTTTATTAAGTTTTATTCCATCGTTACATTAATATCCAAATTTCACACATTGAACATAATGATAAAAAACTTACCAACATCAGCTATTTTATTTTGTTAATATCAGAACAGGGTAATACATAATTCTTTAGCTAATTGTTTCCCTCTTATTACAATCATTTCCAACTCTCAACAAAAACTAACATCAAGATTTTAATCTCTTGCTGGATATTTCCTTATCTGGATAACCTTGATAAATCGTATACCAAACTTAATTTTTTAAAATGTAATTTGTAGGTAAAATTACACTACTTTGATAAAGCAGGAGAGCGAGTAAGCTTCAGAGAGGGTTCTCAAATGACATAATGCATTTTAAGTAGGGTTTTAACTAATTGAAGAAGTTTTAACTGATTAATTCTCTACCTCTTGACTGATTAAGTAGCTGCATTTAAATACATTTGCATGTTGCAAAACATCATCACAGGTGTCTTTCTCAATACAGTATAAAACCTGTATCTGTGGGGGATATGTGCCCAGACTTACCATGGAAATGTAAAATCATGAATAGCAAACCCTATTGAAATAAATGAATTCCAGCGACCAAAGCATTATGTGGGTGGACTGAGAGATTCCTAGCAAAACCACCTTTCTAGGCATTCCTACATCTCCAGTGAGATTCTACAGTCAACTTCTGCTGGAAGCAACCACAGAATCGAGCTGGAGGAACTAGAAAAATCCCTAGAGTGAATATACCTTTTCGGATGTGTGGAACTGTGGGTACCAGACCTGAGGATACCGGGGTCATACTGTACTTCAAATAGAATTCCTACTAGAAACTTGTTCAGACAATGCCTTCCTTCTTTTCAGAGTTCTGTTCATTGCTCCTGGGACAAATCTGCATAAAGCACATCTGTTTCTGTAGTCTACACTTCTGCAAAGATGCTGCAGTCAGTACTACATCTAACTACCTTTGACTTCTCCCAACTTTGTGTGCCAGGTCTCCATTTTTATGGTTGGGTGGGCAGAAGGAAGGCATTTAGTTTGAGCAGTCAAGCAGAGCTATTCAGATTTCCAGCATTTAATTAGGACAAATGAATTCATTCCAGCAGGAAAGGAATTGGAATGACAAAATGTCAGTAATCATTTTGGGTGCCAGGCACAAGAAATATGAATGCTAATAAAAGGAAGTTACCAAGAGATCAAGGAGACTGCACAAGCTCTTGTCTAGAAGTCTAAAACAGGTTTGGCTTCCTGGCCTGATCTCCCAGAGAAAGCAGATTTAGAAATATCACTTGTAGAAATATTAAAGCAGCTCTGAATAAAATAACAAAAATGCACTTTTAAAACATAACAAATAATTTGTTTTAATGACTCAATATATTAATAGATATATGTTTTAAATGAATAATGTATTTATTTTAAAATAAATAAATAAAACATTTATTTAAAAATATTTCTTTCCTTTTTTCAGTTTTGGCTTGCTGGTGTAATATGTGTGCTGGTTCTTCAACACAATGTCATTCTCTGTTACCCAACATGTACATTCTTTCAACTTTCTGTTTTAGTGCACTGACTGCTACAGACAAATCTTGAGAGCTAATCTCCCTTAGATTAAAGGGAAGGGGGGAAATCATCCCTGAAATGATGCAATGATGTGGGCATGAAGCCATAACACTGATAAAGAGAGGATACATTTGAATTATTTGGTTTTTTCACACACATCCCATTCAGGGCAGAGTGATGGTAGAAATGTTCAGGAGAGATACAAACCAACAGCTTGAAAACAGTAAAGGAGGAAAAGGCCAGCCAGAGTCAGGGTGGGAACGTAGGGAGTATCCATCCTGCCTCATAAAAGTAAACAGGGAGGGAATGACGTAGATGGCAAGGCGGTGGTAACTGCATGGCAGCCTTGAAACAAACATACAGTGAGGTGATAACTAATACGCAGAGAGATTATGTACAATGGATTCTTTAAAGGCTAACAGCCTCGGGTGCAAAACACCAGAGAATAGGAGCCTCAGTCTAGATTTCCAACAGACCACAATAATTAATAAGAAAACACAGTTAAGCAAATCCACTCTTCACCAGAGTCTCTTACTACAGCTGGGGGAGGAAAAACCAGGCATGTAGCCTTGTATATATACTGAGCCATATTCCAGAATGATTAACCTTTTTCTTTATTCACTTGCTGCCACCTACGCTGCCAGAGAGTTTATTATGATAGTTTCCTTGGTAGTTATCACCTTCACTGTGCAATGGTGAAATGGACACCCCCTTTCCATTATGATCCATTTCAAACTAGCAAAAGGGCCATCACTTCTCCTTGGTAATGTTTAGACAGTGAGAGGAAAAAGGAGAGGTTGGGAAGTGGGTGGGAAGGATCTTAAAACAAAAAGAATGATGTAAGGGACTTACGCAAGCTAGTGTAATTTGCCAAGATTTTTTTTTTAATTAGGCATAAAATTGCCTTTCATACCGTTCATTTCTGCCTACCTAGGTTTTGCTCCAAATAAGTGAAGTGGCAGTGATTATGATTTATTAGTGACACTGTAAATTGTGTGATGTAAATCAGTTTAAGAACTAGGGATGTATCCACACTGTAGAAATAATCCAGTTGGACACCACTTGAACTGCCATGGCTCAATTCTATGGAATTCTGGGACTTGTAGATTTGTGAGTTATTTAAGCATCTTTGTCAGAGAGCTTTGGTGTCAGAACAAACTACAAATCCCAGAATTTGATAGCACTGAGCTATGGCAGTTAAAGCGGTGTTTAACTGGATTATTTCTGCAGTGCAGATGCAGCCTAGGATATTTTATTCATTATCCACCTCAACCTACCGCCAACTGGTTATGAGAATGTTGAAAATAGTTTTCCTTCCTTCTTTTATCCTAAATCAGATTGAGAGATAATAACTGTGATAGTTATAGACCAGCCAATATTGGAGACTGTACAAGATTTTTCATTGGACGGTGCACTCTACACTGTAGAAATAATTCAGTTCGATACCACTTTAAGTGTTGTTGCTCCATCATATTAATCCCCAACATTCTGTAGGATGGAGCCATGGCAGATTAAATGGTAGCAAACTGCATTATTTCTACAGTGCAGATTCACCCTTAGACTGATGTAAACTATTTCAGTGGGCTCTTGATATCTGCTGGGGTTTGGTTCCAGATAACAAATAAAACAAAATATGTAGATGCTCAAGTCCCATTAAATACAATGGCATAGTGAAATGGTTTCCCTTGATAAAATGGCAAAATCAAGGTGTGCAATTTGGAATTTAGACTTTTTGGGGGGAATATTTTCAAGCTGTGGATGCTCGAATCTATGGATAACAAATCCGTGGATACAGAGGGCCAACTGTACTTTCATGTGAGCAATATTCCTTTTCTTATTAATTATAAGTGTTCTGTCTCTACTGCCTGGCCATTAATGTGCCACGAATGACTAGGGAGAACTTGGGAAAGTTAATTTTTAGATTACAATTCCCAGAACCCCCAACCCTCATTTTTTAGCAGGCTATTTAACCTTATAGGCCAGTTGCCAGCGTAGATGTCAGTTTTCACACAGGCCAGAAGATGAAAAAGTGCAGTGCCCTACAAGTAATACTAAAAAACATCAAGGAGCAAAACGGGGTCAGGGTACAAAAGGAGGGAAGTTCACACTGTGTTATCCCTGTTGACAATGAAACATCTCTACTCCAAAAGCTGGCAGACAGTTTTGTGACAGATTCTGCTGCCTGCCCTCCCCCCTCAAACCCTCTTCAACTTCCCTCATTTTTCACCCCTGGGATAAAGTGCCTATTGTACTATTGGAGAAAACTACTGGAGCATTGAGTATTGCAAATCTGCCTGGACAGAACAGGAGCTGTGTTAGAACTGTGGAGATCCCACCAATCAGATAAAAATATGATGGCTTTAGAGTCTGTAGATGAGCATCATTTTCTGATCATATGGAAGTCCATGCTGGTATACTGGTGATCTTTGCAATGTATGAATAAGTGATTCACTTGGGCTGCCTTAATTAATACTCAATTCAACAATATATAAATAATATAAGTATGAACTGTCTTGTTTGCTACTGACTTCATGTAAGCCACTTTGGAAAACCTTTCAGGTAAAGGGCAAGGCCAGTGATGCTTTAAATAAGCAAAACAAAACAAATGAATATAAAATTAGAAAGAACTGCAACCACTTTCAAAGAAAGATCACCCCTTCTCATATCTGCCATGCTCTGTGTGTTTCTGTAGCCATGTAAAAACCACAGGGCCGAATATTTTAAGAAGTGATCAGTTATATTATTTGTAGCCAGGTACTTGCAGTAGTGGATCCCACAAGCATTTTCTGAAGGCAGGATTTCTTTATAGAACACATTGGCCAAAAATAATGCCAGCAGTGCAAAAAAGGTATCGCACACACTGCCAGCTGTCCTACCGCACCCTCTCTATATATGATGTGTTTTTAATGCAAATAAAAACTGAAGGTCTCCAAGACCTTGGCAGGAACCATTAGAAGGCTCTGAGTCCTGAATACTCTGCCACTTCATTCTTGTGTGTCTCCAGAGCAAGGACTGCCAAGTTGTCTGGAAGCAAGAGAGTGTGGAAAGATTTTGGCCCATACAGAAGAAATGCCAGGCTCTCAATTCATGGTTCTACTGCACTGTTTTTGATATTCTTGTTTCATTCTATGTTGGAAAATGCAGAAGGTTGTCAATATGGTGTAGTCTACTACAACTTAAACTGTATTCATAATTATAATGTAGTATTTTTAAAAATGGTAATTAAGTGCCTCCCTTCAGGGGAAAGAATTAATGCTTTGCATTTTTTTTCCTCCTGGCACAATGACCTAAATTCACTTCCAAAGCATACCAGGTAATGCCAATCATATTATAAAGGTATGGCAGGCACACATCCAACAAGGGAATGAGATTCCAGAGGATTCATTCTCCTACTCAAGACTGGAGTCCAGGAATGATTCGGACTTTAGGATGATCCTGTTAAAGCATGTTGCTCATAGCCTTCTAATGGCGGGATGAGCAGACTTAAAGCTTGCAAGATTTATGTTGGATTTTTTTAAACCAGTGGATCCAGTGATCCACTCTCTAGATTTGGAGCAAAAGACATACACTTAAAACTCTGTAATTCTGGACTGAGGAATTTGTTTTCAGAACCAGGACAGAACCAATCTTATATCCTTTCACATCCTTGCTATCCCAGGCTATCTCTATTTCAGGAGTATAATTAAGAATGGAGGGAGAGTCACTTGCTGCTGATAAATAAATAACTGGGATTCAGCAATCTTTGCCAATGTATTGAGGATCACCCAGAGATATACCAGTAGCTTCTGATCTACCTTCTGTCCACTTTCTTATTTTATAGCCAAGCTGTGAAAATGTTTGGGAACAATGAATAGTTTCATACATTCTCCATCTCTGGTGTCAGAAAGTTGTTCTAAAGCAGAGATGAGCAACATACAGGCTTCCAACAGTTGCTAGACTAAAACTCTCATCTGTCTTAGTTAGCATAGCCATGTCGACTGCAGGGATTCTCAAAGTCATAGCCCCAAAAGACATTTTTCAAAGCTTTGAAAAAATACACTCATTAGGTGGCTGAACAGCAACTCCCACTAGTTCTTTCCAGAATAGCAAATGGTGAGGAAAGCTGAGGCCCCATTTTGCCTACATCTGTGCTAAAGTGGGGTTTTGAACTCTTAATAAATATGACAAAGGAAACTCAAGTTCCAGTTTACTTAAAAGATATAAACAGAAGTGGGAACAAGAGATTAGAGCCTGCATTACACTCTAAATGGACTGTGGGGAAAAGCCATGTGGTGTTTGTTCCAATTTAATTTCACTTCACCCTGTTTACTTTATACTCTTATTTCTCATCTGTGAAGACAAATCTTTTCCAAGAGGAGCTACTGGAATATCCCCAAATGTGAATATAGGGCACCTCATCATATGTAACAATGAAATCATGTGGAATTGTCTTCCTTGGCCTCTCTTGAATCAATTCATGAATCTTGCAGTGTAGTTCGTTGTGTGCCTTCAAGTCATTTCCAATTTGTGACGAACCTAAGGTGAACCTATCATGGGGCCTTCTTGGCAAGATTTGTGGGAGTGGGGGGCTGAGAGAATGTGAGTTGCCTAAGGTCATGCAGTGGGTTTTCATGGCTGAGCAGGGATTCAAACCCTGTCTTGAGTTGTAGTCCAATGCTCAAACCACTACAACCTCTTGAAATTGTGAACACATGGACAAACATGTGGCTCATTAATGAATTTGAAATTTTACCTGATGCTAGTCTGGGTAAAAGTTGGTGTTTTGACTTGTTTGTTTGCTGACATGATTGTTATTCATTTAAAATGCCTGTGAACAAGCATTTCAAAACTCAAAACAGATTTCAAAGCAAAGTGAATTTCTTGTTACTGTTGTTTTGATTCTTCTTTTCTCACACTGTTGTCTCATCCCCAAGCAGTACATTATACCCTCACCCTCATGTTTCTCGCTAACCACACCCATGTGGGAATGCATACATACTAAGAGATCCCAGATGTCTACAATAATATATCCACATGTTATGCTGTGAGTGAAATAAGGCCATAGGACAATAAAAACTGTGCACCATTAGCCGTTTGCAATTGTCTGTTCTTTTCTTTTACTTTGGATAGACTAGATTCTGGCCCAGGTGGGTTACTTTGTCAACAAGCTGATCAGCAAAAAATGCAGCAATGTCAGGAAAATTTGTGGGCTTCTGGCTGTTGTTGGACTGCAACTCCTCCTAGCCAAAACCAGTATTTCCAATTGTGAAGTGTGATGAGAGCTGCAGTTCCAAAACATTTTGAAGACCACAGTTGCCCAATTCTGCTCTAGAGGAAGAATAGTATCCATAATACAGTGGGCCCTTGGTATCCACTGGGGTTTGGTTCCAGGACCCTCTGTGGATATCAAAATCCCTGGATTCTCAAGATCTGTTATATACTGTATAGTTTTTATGTGTCTAAGAAACAAGAGGGCAGTGGTCCTGCTAACTAGGGGATTCTGGGGAGCTGTTACTGTCCAAAAAAGCAACATTCCCAGGGTCTAGAAGAGCAATAGTGGGTCAGACCAATAGCCAATCTAGTCCAGCATTCTGTTGGCACAATAGCCAAATGTTGCTTATGGCAACCCTGTCAGTTGGACATGAATGGAACAGCACCCTTCTTCACCAGCACCTAGAGTGCCACACATTCTCCAGCTCTGTGCTACACAAGAGGAGTGTGCAAAGTGGCCCATGGGCCACATGCAGTCATTTGACTGTACTTTTCTGTCCCCTGAATCCCTTTACCAGTGTCCCCAAAGACCCCTAATAGTCCCAATTAAAAAGAAAACAGCATTCTTTGCAGTGAATTTTTTGTCCTAAAGTGATGAAGAAAGCCCCATCCCAATCCATGAAAACACATTAAAATTCTCCCACTACAAGCACCCTAGAACCTTCTACATATCATATCATATATCATAGCATACCATATCACATATCGCTCTCCATATCAGTGAAGTCCCTCTAAAAATGGTGATAGGCAATGATAGAATCTTCCTGCCATTTTGAGAAGAAAACAGAGGTGCTTGGACTTGCTGTGGTAGATGTGGCCCACAGGTGAAAAGGGGGTAGGAAATTTACTCCTGACTCTTACACAGTTGTTCACCCTGCCTTACAGGGGTATTGTAAAAGACTTGTACCATACCTGGAATTTACTCTTTATATCTTGATTCTGTATACCATTGTTATGTAGTAGGAATAGGCTCAGAGAAATAGAGGACAAGAAAGATCTGGGAAAAACGCACATTAGTACCACCCTTAGATAAAGACATTATAGCAAGGAAGAAGAAACAACGAGCCTCTGATCATATTTCCAACTCCATGGGTTTTTCCAGTGGAACATTGGCAATATTGCAGTGAAGTGTTCTTACATCTTTTTTAAAGAGGCAAACTCCACCCTCTCCCTCCCAGTTCACATTAGCCAAAGTCAACAGATGTACACAATTTTGTCCATGTATCATTATACCCCTCCTCAAAACTCTTTCCTAGATTTTTATTTTTTAAGAAAAAAGTAGAAGGGTCTTTCTTTTATTATCATAGCATATTTAATGTGCCTTCCACACCAAGATCAAAAGAAAGAACAAAACCAAAAGGCAGGCAGTAGGAGACAGGACACCAAGCAAAGCAAGTATGAGCTCACTTATGATTTATACACTGCCACACCAAAAAAGCAGAATTGTGTGGTGGAAAAACTGCACAATTCCCCCAGGCAATCAACATTTCTGGTGGAAGGAGACTGGAGGCTGGGTGTTATGGAGCAAAAGCTGACTAACAAAACAATATGGGGAAATTAGCCACAAAAATAATAAAACAATATAGCATATTGTTACTGCAACTCTCCCCATTAAATGGAGAGGTTGTGGTCTTGGGGACTTTTTGGCACAAAGTTAATATGTATTTAAAAAAAACCTTTAAAAAAAACACAAAAGCAACAATTTTGCATAAGACACTGACCTGAATTGTGATTACTAAACCCAACAAGAGAAGACCCACAGAATCAATTGCTGTAAGGTAAATCAATACACAGGTAGATCCTACTGGTTCAATGGATCTACTCTAGCTGGGCCTAACAATAGGATTTGGGCTATTGTTTTCTGTGCATTTCATGCCTTTCTTTCTTTCTTTCTTTCTTTCTTTCTTTCTTTGTAACAAAGTCCCCAAATGCAAAACAAACAAATGAAGATTGCAGCAATTGATGGGTTTAATGGGTGTCTCAATGTTGCCACTTCTTGTCAAGGATGGGAAAATTCATGGTTTTTTTTACATCCCTACTGAAGAATCATACTGATTCATTCATTCATTCATTCATTCATTATTTTGTCATTTCTTCTTTA
>NC_056525.1:170800573-170872486 GCF_019175285.1 Sceloporus undulatus
TTATTGTCTCATATGATTAAGAGTTATATGGGTTTTATTTGACAATGTTTTAAATTGGATTGTAAGCAGTCTCAAAGATCTTGTGTTGGAAAGGCACAGTGTAAATGTTTTCAATACATATACTCATATTTGTTGTGAGTGTGAGAATTGTGGTTGACTAGATTTATGACCTACAACTTCACACAGTATGTTCCTTTGAAGGCCAGGACTGCTTATGTGAAGGAAGGACATACTGTGTGACCTGTCATTACAACAAATGTCATCTTGTATCCAAGAATGGAAATATAATTTATCTGAGCTAGAAATGAAGACAACAAGAATGTCTGAAATGTGTCTCAGCATAGTAGGGAACTGAGGTAAAATTTGGGTCCGAACTTTTAATATGTAAACCTTTTATCAAACAGTATGCTGTAGCAATCCCTCATTTGACTGACACTGAAACTGCCTGAAAAATTAGTTTTCTTACATCTCAAAAATGTTGTAATTTAATAAGAACAGTCCAAATGAGAGTGACCACCATGTAATTTTACAATGTAAGGGTTGCATTTATAATTTTCCCTTCCTCCAATGGCTTCAGGGTGGCATAAATGATTCTCCTCCACCCTGCACTTTATCCTCACAATAAACTTGTTGGGCAAGCAAGGATCACCAGGTTCCAGTCCAATATTTTAACCACTATATATAGAGTAAGTACGGGGACTAAACCCCTTCATCATTCGCTTGTTAAGAACAACCATATGTGAAAATTGTCAGACAATCAAATGATTTCCACATTCATTTTATCTCTCTGTGGAGAATTAGAAGGGGAACAACCAACATGCAACAACAAACTTTCTACCACAAATTGCAATGTCAGGTTTTTCTTCTGCATAGTTTGTTTGAACCTGTGGATTAAGCATTGTTTCCTTCAATTCTCTGTGATCTTATTTTTAAAAGTCAGCTAGATTTCACTCTTTGGGAAGCAAGATTTTATTCTCACGATTTTTAAGCATTCCTCAAAGGCTATTGTCTCTATATGAGTCACAGGCTATTTATCCTCCACTGAAATTTCAACTTCCCAGTCAATGGGGCACATCTTAAGAAAGGCCCCTTAATACGCTGTCTACATTCATGTAGGCTAAATCCATTCTTAGTTCTTCCCTTCTTTAGAGCATACTAATCCAGCTCGGTTGTATCAATGAATGAATGAAGGGGTGTAAAACACAAACTTCAAACAGCAGGACTTGGCCTCTCTTCCTTTAGCGACTAAAATGTTAGACTGTTTTCATCATCCTACACAGTGTTTCCCAACTGAATTTTTAGCAGTCTTGGTTCTCTCACTTGTAAGTGCTACTCAGAAATAGAATTGGGACACAAAATTAAAACACAGACACATTTTCAGGGTTGTCAAAACTAAGGAGCAACAGAAGGGAGACTATCATTTTAAAAGAACAGGTTGAGCACAGCAGATTCCTGTCAGATATAGATTGTCACACAAAAATGGATTTCAAAACTTGGCCTGTGTGTGTATGTACCTTCAAGTGGCCTGCCAATTTATGGCAACCACATTAATTTTGTAGGAATGTACAGAGGTGATTTTGCCAGTTCCATCCTCTGAAATATAGCCTACAGCACCTGGAATTTATTGGCAGTCTCTCATCCAAGTACTAACAAGGCTGACCCTGCTTAGATTTCATAATTCAATGGCATCTGGTGCTTTTAGGGTATTTAATCCCTCAGAACTTGGCCAAGTTCTGCATACATCTAATGTCTATGATCAGCATCAATTGCCTTTCACAAGAAGAATCATGTTCTCAACCATGGTCAGTAATTGCATCCCGTCTTGTCAAATAAACCTCTTCCTACCAGACATAATAAATTGAAGTAATACCGATTTATAATCAGTGTATACATTTATTTGTGTGGATGCACAATCATATTGAAAAAAACTATCTTTGTATATTTCACTCATATTTATTCAATGAATATGAATATGAAAAAATGTGGATGCGACCTTTTAAAAAAATCTTTATTGATATTGGTTCTATCCTGTTTGTTATATTTTTGTGAATGACTGACATCTCCTCCACCATCCATGTTTTCTTTTTAAAATTAATTAAGCAGTTGCATTAGGTTCTCCCTTTCCTGCAATTATTTCAAAGAAATGTTGTCCTCACTTTATCCTCACAACAATCCTGTCATGTAGATATGGCCAGGAGAGAGAACAAGAATGACTTGTCTAGCTCCACTCAGTTGGATCCAAGCCCTGGTCCCACATTCAGATCACTGTAACCACACTCCGCTCTCAGCCATCACAAGAAGGGTGGCGGTTCTGAGCAGTGTATTTGTCCAATGCTTGCCTTTGGAGTGGATGCTCCTCTAGCTAAAAGTGTCCTGGGGAGGTTGTCTTGGACAGGCAATTTCCCGTACCAATCTTGCTAGAATGTCATGGCTCTGAGGACCCACCAAAAAGCCAGGTACTGGAGAAATGGGGCATGTGAAGTCAGCAGTTTTCCTCTTTAGAAAGTACAGTGACAACTTTGCCCAAATTTCTTCACCACTGCTGCGTGACCCTGACAAAAGTGCAACTGCTGGCAGAACAGACCATAGCACTAGCAAAAAAACACTAACAATATTCTGGCCCACCTTCAAATCCTTGATCAGCCGTAAAGTTCACTTGGGGTCTCTGCGCTGAACAAATTACACTCCTTTCCTCCTTCTCTTCTTGTCTAATTCTCTTCATGTGGTTGCTTTACTCTGAGGCCAAAATACAGGTGCTCTTTGAGGCTGCTGCCACAGTGCAGAATTGCTGCAGTTTGACAGCGTTTTAACTGTCATGGCTCTATCCTATGGAATCCTGGGATCTGTACTTTGTTGTGGCACCAGAATTCTCTGTGATAGAAGGCTAAATACCTCACAAAACTACAAATCCCAGAATCCCACAAAATGGCGGCATGGCTGTTAAAGCAATGTCAAACTGCAGCTATTCTGTTGTGTAGATGCAGCCTGAGTGCATTTGACGCACAGCCCAGTTTGGAAAGGCTACCGTTGTTGGACATTACAGCTCCCAGAATTTCCTTAATTTGGTAATCCAAATTAAGGGTTGAATAAATGTTTTGAATATATGTACCCAAAATTCACAGAACCTCTTTCTACTTACTTTAGATTGGGAACTTTCAACTCATGCAGTGCACAAATGTGTGTCTACTCAGAAACAGTCCCACTGGATTCAGTGAATTCACTTCTAGGTAAGTGCATACAGACTTGTGACCTTAATGTACTTTAAACATAATTCAAGGTCACATCTCATTAACAGGACAGCAGAAATGAAATGCACACAGCCCCTCATGTAACTGTATCTGCATAAAATCATAGCTCCCATTTTAGCCAAACTCTCCTCGTGTTCTCCAGACCATCCAGCTCAGTAAGCATGTCCTGTAATTCTAATTTAAAATGCCTCTCAAACTCAGTTTGCATTTGTCCTCTTCACTCATGCTAAAAGTGACTCCATATGATGTACAGGACATTGATCTTGCATCCACTTCATCAGGATGCAAGACTGTAACAGGAGAAGAATTGCATGCCATACTTATGCTAACACCACATGACAGACTACAAAATGTGTCCAAGTGCTTCATTGATTAGTTTTCCTTTCTATGCACAACACAAAGCCTTTAAAATATCAGATATCTAAAGGAGTGTAAAGGCTGCTAGTTACTGTATCTTCGATCACAGAGTTGAAAGGGACCTCAAGGGCCATCTAGGGGCCAAGTAATCCAACCCCCTGCCATGCAGGAGTACATAACCAAAGCACTTCTGAATATCTTGTGATAATAAGGACCCCAAATGGGTGATCAACTGCTTTTTGTGTCTTCATCACTGGAAGACTCTGAGGTGCCACCTGAAACCATCAAGTATCTTTGGCCCTCCAGGTTTCTAGGTCTTCAGCTCCCAGAAATTCCAGCCAGCATGGCCAGTAGTAGTAAAAGACTGCACAAGCTGTAGTTCGAAATCTACACAGGACCTTTAAAGGTTCCTCATCTCTGCTGTGTGATTTCAGCAATGGCCACCTCCTCCCCCATCTCTGAGTTTGTTTGCCAATGGCCTCACAAGGAGTTCTGAAGGACGTGCAAGCTTGCACACTCTCTCGGGACCTTTTGGCTAGCTGAAATAAAGAGTAATAAAGGTATTACTCTCACAGGGATTTTGGAACATCATGATTATGATGCCATCGATAATTAAGATTTTACTGATCTCATTGGCCACACTTTGTACCTTGACGGTCAGCGGGTAATGTCAGGAATGTTAGGAATAAACACAGAGTTTTGGACAGCAAAGTACATGCCATTCTTTTTCCTCTTACATAGTTAAATGCTTCAGGTCATTCATTGCCTTGGTTACAGACAGCTTTTCGCAAGCACTTATGGTTAGAAAATACAGTAATTCTTCCCGGTAACACGGTTTTGTTTGCCTTGGCATGAAGACTTCATATTTAAAGAGTGTACCACAGTCCAAAATGCAGGCATTACAACCCAAGTTCCTTCTTTTCCTATAAATTATCTAAAAATAGATAATCAATACCTTATACTCACTTTCTGTGGCAGTAAATAACACATCATGTCTGCCTCCTTAGTAAGTTTGGCTCCTAATCCACTAGCAAACCCTTGCTGCTGGAGAACTCCCAATATTTTACAGCCAGTCTGTTTTATTCTATGTTAAGGTAAATGTCATTTGAACATAACTGTGAAGTTAAATGAAATCATCAGAGCTCCCAGGACTTTGGGAAATCCCATTTTGAGGATCACAGCTCACACAATACCCCAACCAGTATGCACATTCTGGAAGCTGTAGCCCCCAAAATGCAACCCCTTCGTCCCTGCAATGGTATTCCAGGGGCCACAACAAAATACACATGTGGTTTGGAGGCCAAAAGGAGATCTCCCTCTAAGAGAGCAGAGAAAAGGAAGGTGATTCTTTTACAAAGTAAGAACTCTTATGCTGAAAAAGAGGAGCACTCTAGTGGTGGGCTACATATGATGGAGGAAGAGTCCATGGACCCTGTCCTAGGATATAGAAGTATTGGAAAGTACTTAGAAACACAAAGTTGGAAGAGATACCAAGAGCCATCCAGTTCAACTCTTTGAAAGTGTAGGAATCTACAGTTAATTGAAGTCTTTCTTTACACAGTGCTTGCCTGAACTATGGAATTAATTATCATAAAAAGTAGCAAAGGTACTATACAAGATAGATTCATGGACAGTCATGGAAGATGGGGCTATCAGTGGCTACTAATTTAAAGGACTGTATCTCCCTTTATGAACACTAGAGATCTATCTCTCTCTGCCCCTCCACTCTTCTCAGGATCGTTTGGAGGGAACAAGGGAGAGGGCCTTCCTGGTAGCTGCTCCTAGACGTTGGAACTCCCTCCCTAGGGAGGCCAGGCTGGGCCCCGTCCTTGCTCTCCATCAGAAAGTTTAAATATAAAAGCATAAAAGCTTCAGGATGATTTTAGCTTCAGAATGATTCTAAAGCATAAAAGCATAAAAGCTTAAGGATGATTTTACCGAAGGAAATAAAACAGGATTTTTTAAAAGAAAACTGATGAGGCAAATCCTGGATAGATGAGAATCATCACAATTCTTTCCGCATCAAAAATACACATGTGGTTTGGAGGCCAAAAGGAGCATTTTCTGTGAAGAAATATTTTCTGAGTAGAAATGTTATTTTCTGCATAGAAAGTGGGTTTCCTGAATAGAAAACATGCCTTTCTAGGCAGTAAACAAGACTTTCAGTGCAGAAAACAACATTTCTGCACAGAAAATGCTGTTTTCCACACACAGATTTTTCACAGAATAAATCTCAAACTGTGAATACTCCTTGAAAACTGTAGTTTTCTCACAACAGGGGGGCAGAGATGGTTCAATTATTTGCATGAGAGTGAAATTTATAAAGAGTTTCATCCCTAAGCCAATGGGTAAGAGATAGAAGTTTCAGTCCAACAACTGTTAATGGGGCAACTGCTGTTTGAAAAAGGTCCATTTTATCTTTCTCCCTGAGTTGGATGATCTTGTGGGGGCATCAAACTCTGCCATTTCCTTGCCTTCCCTACCACACACCTAAGGTGAGAGCAAGCGATACTTGAAGAATGCCCAGTTTTTACATTACAGAGTGGATTGAAAACTACCACTATCCCAGAAAGCTCGATGGTAGTTCAGCAGACACAGTTTCAGAACCATCTGATGTAATTTAATACCCTGCGCTTCAAAAGATTTCAAAGGCATGCAATTAGTTGTAAAACCACTCCTCCCCGTGTTATCTACACACACACAATTTTCTCCTCTTCTCTCCTTAAGGCCCATTCATAACATAAGAACCAAGTGGAAACTTGTAACATGTGAGTATTCACTAAGGTAACAGAGCTATTGATTCAAGGCCCTTTCAAAAGCCCTTCTATACATTTTGGAGGCATTAAAAACAAACTCTGGGAATTTTAATTTGTGTTTGTGCCTTCACATTCCTTGTGGACCTATGGCAGCCCCATGAATTTCATTGGGGTTTCCTAAGCAACGAATGCTCAGAAGTGGTTTGTCAGTTTTTTCCTCTGAAATATAGCCTACAACACCTAGAATCCATGTTAGTCTCCCATTCAAGTATTAACCAGGGCTGACCCTGCTTAGCTTTCTTGATAAGACAGGATCTGGCGTCTCCATGGTATTTAGGCCGCTCTCAGTTTTATCTACAAGACACCTTTCAAACATAAAATAATTACTTCACACTCACCCACTCTCTCTCAATCTCTTCTTGGCAGAGATATAAAAAGAAAAATACACATTTACATATTTTCAAAATGAAAGGTGTTAATATAGCATTCTTTGTTTTTATAAAAAAAAAAGCAAGGCAATTACTAGTTGCTCTAAGTAATCTGATTTCAATAATCAGACTTCGTGTCTTGTAGTAGGTTTATTAAAATCTGTTATAACAACACGAATCACACCCTTTACATTTCTGTTCCCTGCAGCATCTCTAAATGCAAACTTTTGTGCAAGATATGGTTGCTTATAAACTGAACTTACAAAAGCAATAAAGGTGTTCTTCTTTGAGCTTTCCAAATTTACATTTTAAGACTACAGCACTTCTGGACTGCCCTGCACCAACCTACTATGGCCAGTGGATAATATGCTGGCTGAGGGCTTCTGGGCCCAAAAAAGTACATTTTCCAAACTCTGGTTGCTTTATTGTGACATCCTTCTAGAAGAAATAAGATCTCCCTGGGAAACTGGTCTTATGGTCATTTTGTTTAAACTAGCTCTGGTTAGGGATTGTGGGAGGCACACCCAAAACTAGCCCTTAAAGTGTATCTTCTCATCAAGTTTGCCATTTTTATGAATTTATGTGTAGGCTAGTCAAGCTCTTCCAGTATATTTTCATTCCCTCTGGCCATACCTCTAGCTACTCTCTGTTCTGGTGACTATTGCTACTCTTGGGATTCAGAGCTTAGAACTAGGCTGGTGCACACAAAGACCTCCAGACCTCGATGGACAACTCTCATAATCCTTCATCACTGGGTAGGCTAGCAAGGGTTAATGGGAACGTCAATACAACAACATCTGGAGGGCCACACATTCCCCCAAGCCCTGGCTTACAGCCACTCCCTAAGCTACAATTTTCAGTCTTGGGATTGCTCCCACAAGTCACTCCCATAAGAAAAAATTATAGAGTAGGGGACAGATTTATGTACCAATGTCCATGCACATCAGACTACTTTGGCATAGAGAGAACACAAGGAAAGACTTGCAAAAACAGATTAGTATAAATCTTTCCGTATGTTTTTAATGAGGCAGACTCCAGTCTGCAAAAACGTAAGCCATAATAAATATGTTTGCCTTTCAGGTGCTACAAAATCCTTGGTTGTTGATGTGTCAACAGGCTAACACAGCAAATAGCAACAGTTTGGAAAGCTGTTTTTTGGGCTATAGCTCTCAGCATCCACCAGCCAGACAACCTTAGTGTGCTAGCTGGAAGATCCTGAAAGCTGTAGGCCAAAAAAGCAACTTTCCCAAGTGCTAGTGAGCCCTCTGAAAATCTTTCCTCTGCAGTTTATTTTCATGGGAAGGACTTGTGGGAACACTGCTGCAAATGAAGTTGAAGCAATGGTATGTGATCCTGAAGAGTGCTGCAAATGCAAATCTGGAACCAATAATGTCAGGTAGAGTCCAGGTCCATAGTGCTGCCGCTCTACTGCGTGACTAAGAAAACTGTGCACAGGACAGGGGCAGGAATTATGCAGCCCTCCAGATATTATTGGAGTGCAGTTCTCAGCATCCCTAGCCAGAATATCCAATTAGTGAGGAATTCTGGGAGCTACAATTCAATAATATCCGAAAGGCTGTACAATTTCCAGCCTCGAACTAGGAAAACCTTCTTTGGGGTCTCCAATTTATGCTATAATTATGACACAGCCTACAACCATTGTGGTGGCTTACCCCTATTGCTCCACAGACTTTCTCTCTGTGTGTTTGCTCGGGCTTTCTCATGCACCATCAAGCAGTATGGAACACTTTCAGGAAAGAAAACACAATACTTCCTGGTGGCATTTTGTATCAGTGAGGCTAATCACAGGTTGGGAAAAAAATGTAAATATGCAAATAGCTTGCAGAATATAGGCTTCTTTTTACTGTTACAAATGAGAACTGACTGGACATTTGAACTGGAGGGAAAGGATTTGATGTAGTCCACCCTACTGAGCTTCACACCTGAGACAAACTTTGCATTCTCCAAATCATTAAAACAATATTATGTTGGCTATTTTGTTGTGCAAGCAAAACAGAATGAGAGACTATAAAATACGGAATGCATTTCAGGTTGATGGGTTGGCTTGCTTCCAATAAAGGCAGCAGAAGTGGTTCCAACATTGGCCCGAGCAACTAACTTTCCAAAAGTGTCCCTAAAATCAATAGAATTACTCCAGAGTCAATGATTTGTGGACTTCAGCTTAAGAATGTTAGCCTTAGGTAAATAGTTTAAAGAAATACTTCAGGCTTCAGAGGAAATGTAAACACACTAGTCTGGCAGGGAGGTTTTATGGAAGCCCAAACCCTCCTGTGTTTTATGGTTCCTTCATTCTTTGATTAGCTTTCTCTATCTAGAATTACATCATGCTCTATCTAGAATTACATCAACCAGAAGTTTTAATTTTAAGAAAATACAGCAAAAGAGCATCAAGAAGTGCAGAAGATTTTTTTCTGAGTGAAGTAATTCATTTCACTTACGGTAGTTTTAGTAATTTGAGGAGGCAGACTACCTATGAAACAGGATCCTTTCTTCTTGGCCATGTTGGAAGTGGGAGGATAACCAGAAATATCCAGGTCCAACCAAGGTAATGAACCTTAGATCCAACTAAAGGTAATGGCAAAATGCCCATGGATTTTAACAGCTGAAGAGCTGGGATGGCTCACACTTCAGCTCAGAACATAGATGGGTTCCAAGGTGGTAGAATTCAAAGATATAGTTGTGTCAGTCTGTAGAATTAGTACGTAGAGAGATCTTGTAGCACCTTTGAGATTAACTGAAAGAAAAAAATTGGGGGACTTTTTAGTAACTATCAAGTAACTGCTTTAGTTACCTTTAAAAAATGGGGAAAGTGAAACATTGAGTGTTTTTGTAAGCTGTACCTATAATGGTAACTAATTACATGGGAGGCTTGAATTATAAATGACCTGTATTGATTTCAGAAGGATTTGTCTTTCTAGAAAGTATGTACCATATCAGCTCATCTAAGCCACAAGAGAAAGAAGTCAGAAATATAGTTGCAGTTGTTAAGGGTAACCAGGGTTTGAATCCTCACTCAGCCATGGAAACCAAAGGTGAAGACAAACTCCCTCTGAACTATTCTTGCAAGAAAATACCATGATTAAGGTCACCATAAGTTGGAAATGACGTGAAGGCACACAACAACAAATAATAATATTCTGGTTTTAGGCAGAAAAACGCACACTTCCACTGCAAGACAATACAACATTGCCCTGCAGACAATCACCTAAGAAGAATTTAGTTTCCAGTGTTAGTGCCAGATGTTTTTAAACTCCACTTCTAGAAGCCCCAGCATAGCAGGTCCAATAGCCAGGGCTTCTAGAAGCTTAGATCCAAAACCAATGAATTAGCCAGATAGAGCCAGTTTGGACCCAGAGCAAATTGCACAATCCCTTCTGAAGATCATGTTCAGATCACCCAGTTCCTTTCTGGAAAAACAAAGATAAAACAGTCCTTCCTCCTCCCAAAATATTCTTGTATTCTTCTCTTTGTAGCTGGGCAGTAATTCCCCAATACAATCCTTATTTGTGCACCTGCTGTCAAGGAGAGTTTGTTCCTGTCTACTTCTTCAAACAACAAAGCCTTTGCCACCAGTGACTTCCTTCCCATTGAAAGGTGATACCTTTACAAGATCTTTTCCAGAGATGGAAGAAGTTACTTTTGGAGACTGAGGCCTGGTATACACTGACGGTGAAATGCCACCCCTCTTTGCTTTGCAGCATTGCTGCAGCAACCAAATCACGTGGCAACGCTGCTCAGCAAAAAAGAAGCCACCTAAAGTGGCTTCTTTTTTGCAGCATCATAAGGGCTGCAGCACAGCCCTATGACGCCGCTTCCTCTAAGAGACATGTGGGCACTCAGACGCCCACACGTCGCCGCTCAATAATGGGGGGGGTACATCATAGGGCTTGGGAGCGTGAAGTTGGTGCGACCTCCCGAGCCCTAATATCACTGCCAGGACACCGCTTCCTGGCGGTGTGTACCATGACTATAACTCCCAGAATCCTCCAGCCAGCATGGTCAGTGAGCAATTCCTTAGAGATTCTTTTCTCCCCCCTCAAAAAAAGGAGGAAAAACCCCACACACATACACATCCTCTGTGACTCAATCTAAGACATGGTCCTAATTGAACAAGCTTTATCTTAAGGGTCCATAAAAGCAGTTGCAGGTCTTCTCCTGCTCCGGTGAGCATCCCATTTACTCCTTAAATCTGACACTGCGCATTATTCAAGGTACTCAGAATCTAAAAAGCCTAATGTGAAAATCAAAGACCCACCTTGTCTCTCCCTTGAGACAGGAACTTTTTTCTGGAGATGTTACAAGCACCTCTAAAGCACAGGGCAAAGTGAGGCACTTAGAATGCCTTCAGAACTCAGGGAAAAAACAGACTTTGCACCCTGCTGATCTGGAACCGGTTCCAGAGAAAAGGTAAGCAAGTGATTGATAGCAATGAAGTGAGAGCAAATAAACTATCTGAGGAAATGTTGTCCTGCTCTCAAAGCTTAGACATATCTTGGTCATGTTTCAGGGGAATAACCAGTGTAAACAGTGTAAAGGGCAGACAACTTATGACCCTCCATATATTGATACACTTGCTTCCATCAACTTCAGACATTATGGGAATTTGAACCCAAAAATAGCTGGAGTACCTCCAGTTGCCCACCCATTTCTCTAGATGTTAATCATGTTCTTCTACTATATGTCTCTACTCTTAGTAAGAGCTCATAATTACTGATTATTGGATCCAAATTGGATCCTGCAGGCTTCTGAATGTTCTGGTAAGGCCTGTGTCTAGTATTACCATTAAAAAGGCATGGGCCTTTAAAGCATGAAATATCATTATTATGATATATAAGTTTTCTGTTTGCTTTCCCATTGCCAGATGCTGTAATCACAAATTGAGGCTAGAGCTGCACTATACGATGGGCAAAACATATAATAAAAAGGATAATTTGTGGCCAAATATAATTCACAGTATGAGAAGGGATAACAAACATAAACATAAGAAGAGGGGAAAAGGAGACTTGTGGTCTCTTTAAGAATGACCAATTTATTCCGGCCTAAGCTGTCACAAACCATCTGAAAAAAATGGGCTGTGGTCCATAGGAAAGCTTATGCTGAGAAAATGTTAACATATAAATGAAAGAACTTTAAAAAAGCTCTTTCAGTTTCATGTTGACCTTGACAGATTTCCTTTGCCTCATCAGGAGGGGGAAAAAACATACCCTTTCTTTCATTCCTGACTCTGATTCCAACAACCCAAAACTGAAATAGATGCATTTGCTAACTTGATCCCTTAGGAGTATTCCTGTACCCTGCACACGCACACACTTACACACACTTTTAATTGGCATATAGTTATGACTGACTGCAAACAGCCTGTCCTGAGAACGCAGAAGCTCAGTTCCTTGAAATGGAGACCATCAACATTCAGTATCTTTTCTAGTTAAAGCAAAGAATTGCCTGGACCCACAGGAAGGCAATCAGTTCAGAGACTCTTGTTACCAAGTATACTGTTCAATTTTTATAAAAAAAGAAAAAGAAAGGGGAAAAAAGCTTTTTCAAGTACCGTGTCCAGCATTGGAATCTTAAATATATTTATTCATAAGTCCCTAGTTTGGTCATGCTCACTCCCCTGTAAGTGTGCACAGGATTGAAGCCTAACACTGGGATCCTGTGCATGTCTGTCCAAAAATAAATCTACTATGTTCAAGATTCATCTGGAGAAAGGTGCACAAAACTTCAATGGGCTTACATTTGTATAGGCATGCTTATGGGTTTCTTTTTTTTAAGTGTTTATTTAAAAAAAACTGGAATGAAATCTAGAGAAGCAATTGAGAGAGTAAAATAACAGTCATACAAGACAAGGGATCAAATTCAGGTTTCTGGCTACACGTGGGTTGTACCACTGGAATGGGAATTACATTAAAGGAAAATGTGGGCTGCCTCCTAGAACATCAGATCAGAAAAGATCAAACCAAACAGTCCTGTCTAGTCCAGAAGTCTCTTCCCACAGTGATAATTCAGATGCTTTCAGGAAGCCCACTTGAGTGCAACAGCATCATGTTCCCACTCCACTGACATACAGGAACATACTGTCTCTGGCACTGGAAGGAATAGGTATCCACCCTGACTATAGTCACGATTGTATGTGCTAACCTCTTTCTGTTAAATCAGATTTGTAAGCTACTCTTCCTCCAAGAGTTGAGCATAGAATCCATGGGGATCACCCTTTCGTGCACGCATGCGTGCATGCGTGTGTGTGTGCAAGCACATCTTCATGTCACCTGTGGCTTACAGTTACCCCATGAATTTCCTAGGGTTTTCATTGGCCCAAGGAACTGGCAGCCACCTCTGAGGATTCTTTGCCTAGGGTTCAATCCACACTGCAGAAACCCACACTGCAGAAATAATCCACTTTGACACCACTTTTACTGCCCTAGCTCAGTGCTAGGGAATTCTGGGAACTGTGAGACATTTAGCCTTCTCTGTCAGAAAGCTCTGGAGCCACAAGAAACTATAATTCCCAAGTTTGCCTAGCCAAGCCAGCTAAGGCAGTGTCAAACTGGATTATTTCTGCAGTATGGATTGAACCTTAGGCAAGGAATCTTCAGAGGTTATTTGGCCAATTCCTTCCTCTGAAATACAACCTACAGCACCTGGGATTCATTGGCATTCGTCCCATCCAAGTACTAAGCAGAGCTGACTCTGCTTAGTTCCCAAGATAAGACGGCATTATTTCTTACTTTCCTCACCCAAACAGTAGAAAGCAACTAGATAAGAAAGCAGGATCAAGTGACCAACCTCTCAGCCATCCAATGTGTCTTAAGGTTGACTTGAAGGACTTTGAACTCCTGCTCTCTGCAAGGCCTGCTTCTATTCACCTTAACATAGGTGCTCTTTCAAACTGCTCTCTATAAAAGAGCCAACTGACAGAATCTATAACTTATTAAAGAAGTAATAAAATGTCCTGGGGAGGATGATCTGCATAGGACTGCATGCAAAAGTGAGGAGGAGGGAAAGAAGCCCTAGGTGCATTCAAGTCAACAACCCAAACTTTCTGTCCTGCAGAACTGATCCTGAACTCGTGGGTGACTCTTTCTCAAGGACAGGAGCACTCCAGAGTGACACTGAATGGAAGATATGAAGCTTCCTACATCCCCACTATGTTCTTTCCTCACTGTCTGGATACCACTTCTCCTAGGGTGCATCTACACTGTAAAACGAATGCCACTCAACACCACTTTAAGTGATACAGTCCCAGTCTATGCAATCCTGGGATGTGTAGTTTTGCAAGGTCTTTCACCTTCTCTGCCAAAGAGTGCTGGTGCCTCACAAAATCACAAACCCCAAGATGGTGTAGAGTGGAACCATGGCAGTAAAAAGTGATGTCAAACTGCATTATTTCTAGAGTGCAGATAGCAATAGCAAGTGTATTTCTATACCCATGTATTAAGCGGTTTACAACATGTAAGCTCCCAACAAGTTGGGTAATGTTAGGTGCATCCCTGTGAGCCAGTGTGGCATATTGGTTTCAGTGTTGGGACTACTGACACTGGAGGCCAGGGTTCGAATCATGGCTCGGCCATATAAACCCACTGGGTGTCCTTGGGCAAGTCACACTCTCTCAGCGTCAGAGGATGGCAAGGGCAAACCCTCTCTGAACAAATCTTGCCAAGAAATCCCCATGATAGCTTTGCCTCAAGGTCACCATAAGTCGGAAACGACTTGAAGGCACACAACCACAACAGCAGCAGCAGCAATGAGATGCACAAACACAGCCGATAAAAGGACCCAACATTAACAGATTATTCCGTGTCAACTGAGGAGATGATGCCAAAGGTGTCGAAAAGGGGGTGCATCTACACCACAGAGATTATGCCACTTTGACACCACTTTTGGAGCTGTCGCTCCATCCTCATGGAATCCTGGGATGTGTAGTTTTATAAAATCTTTAACTTCCTCTGCCAACGGAGGCTGGTGCCTCACCAAACTACAAACCCCAGGATTCTGGAGGACAGAGCCATAGCAGTTAAAGCGGTGTCAGTCTTCATTATTTCTACAGTGTGGATGCGCTCTTCTGAGAGACAAGCCAGTTTGAGTTCCCTGCTCTGAACAGAAAACCAGGTTCGAGTCAGTTTGCTCCGCTCTTTCCTCCTTCAAGCTCAACAAAGGCTAAATCCTCACTGCAGGGCTAATCTGGTTTGACACCGCTTTAACTGCCTCGGCATCATGCTATGGAATTTAGGGATTTGTAGTTTTGTGGGGCATTTCGCCTTCTCTGTCAGAGAGCTCTAGGGCCACAACAAACTACAATTCCCAGGATTCCCCTAGGACTGAGCCAGGGCAGTTGAAACAGTCTCAGACTGGATTCTTTCTATAATGTGTGTTTTGGACCTTAGTCTGCCGACTCCTTTCTTTCAGTTAGGTCCAAAACACACTGCAGAAATAATCCAGTTCGAGACCACTTTAACTGCCCTGACTCAAAGCTAGGGAATCCTGGGAAGTGTAGTTTTGTGAGGCATTTCACCTTCTGTCAGAAAGAGACACTGGTGCCACAAGAAACTACAGTTCCCAGGATCCCCTAGCAGTTAAAGCGGTCTCAAACTGGATTATTTGTGTGGTTTGGATCTTTTAGTCTCAGAGACGTGCTGCGAGGAGATCTCTCTACATACTGGTCCCTAGGAGGCAGTTAAAGCGGTGTCAAACCGGATTAGCTCTGCAGTGCCCATTTGCAAAACTTTTGGCAAACTTTTGCAGCTTTTTCCCACAGAAGAAACGAGGGAAGGAAGAAGCCAAGCTATGTTTCCTTCCCTTTGAGAGGAAGCCAGCTTCCTTACCGTGTACTTCATCCTCTCAGGCGGGAGAAAGGGGGCTCCACCGGCCCCTTCTTCTTCTTCTTCCCCTTTGCCAGATCTGCCCCGCTTTAAACGGAGCCTCCCTTCCTCTCCATTCCTCCGCTTTAGACCAAAGGCTCCTGCAGGGGACCCTCTCAGCCCCGGCGCACTCTCGCTTCTCGACCCATTGTTCCACTCGCAGAGCGGCAAACCCAGGGCTCATTTGCATACCTCCTTGCTATTGGCCAGGCAACCCCGGGCTCATTTGCATACATCCCTACTATTGGTCAGCCAGCCCCGACGCTATTGAGGCGGAGGCAATACAGCACTCCTGATTGGCTGGAAAGGTAGAAGGGAAGCAAGGGGCTGCGTCCGCACTGCAGAAATAACCCAGTTTGACACCGCTTTAGCTGCCCTGGCTCAATGCTATGGAATTCTGGAAGCTGTAGTTTTGTTAGATATTTAGTCTTCTCTGTCAGAGAGCTCTGGTGCCACAACAAACTACAAAGCCCAGGATTCCATAGCACTGGACAAGGTTAAGGTGGTGTTAAACTGGATTATTTCTGCAGTGCGGACGCAGCCTCAGACTTTCACTTCTCCAGTTCTTTCCTGGTTTTAAAGTGAGAGGGGCTCAAAACTGCTTAGCAGTTGTGGGTTGCTATGAATTTACTTATACAATGCAAACACAAGACCGCAGAAAAATTGTAACATCCCCAATCGAAGCACTCAACAGAGTAACTTTTGCAAAGACTAGCAAAATAATATTGCAAAATTGTTGTTGTGACTCTGTAGCAAAGTCAGGGGATACAAAGAAGCCAGTGTGGTTAAAATGTTGGTCTTGGGTTTAGGAGACCCAAGTTCGAATCCACACCAAGACTGCACTCCCTTCTCCTTATGTGTCCTGTCTTTCTAGATTGTAAGCCTGAGGGCAGGGAACTGCCCAGTTAAAAAGATTGCATGTACAGCGCTGTCTAAATTTACAGCGCTTTATAAATAAAGGTTAATAATCTACACTGTAGAAGTAATGCATTTTGGTACCACTTTTAACTGCCATGGCTCCCTCCTACAGAATCCTAGGATCTGTAGGTTGGTGAGGCACCAGCACTCTTTGGCAGTGAAGGCTAAAGACCTTGTCAAACTACAAATCCCAGGATGCCATCACTTTCCTGTTGTCAAACTGCATTATTTGTACAATGCAGAGCACCCTCCGCAGTGAAATTCATGAAATTATATTGGGCCTCTTGCTATTGTCGGTGTGTGACTTCCATAACCCCTCACCATTGGCTGTGCTGGATGGGGGATGATGGAGTTGAAGGCTCCCAAACCCCTGGAGAGCTATAGTTTTTCACCCCTGTGAAAGAGTGCTTCCTGAACCATCTGATAGCTGAGACACACTTCAGTGAGATTGGGAGACAGCACAGTGAGCAAGAGCTGTTTGGAAGGGCAAGTCCCATCATCCCTGACGCGTTGAGTAGAGCTGATTGTAGTTGTAGTCCAAAACATCTGAAGGGCAATGTGTTGTGAGAAAGGCTTATGGCCTAACTGTCCTCTGAGGACCCTGCTTCGTGCTTTCCTTCCAAAGTGATGTTTGCAAAGCATGTTTGAGGCTCCGGTGCCTCAACAAACTACAGTTCCCAGAATTCCATAGCCATGGCACTTAAAGTGCAGTCAAACCAGAATATTCCTGCAGTGTGGATGCGGCCTCAAACTGAACCCAGACTTTGTACAGGAAGCCATGATAGTCTTTCTTGTTGGAAAAAGCCAATAACCAACTGAAGCAAGCAGAGTGGTGCCTGGGATCCCTTTACTCCAGGTGGGGAGAGCATGTGCCTTCCTAGATCCTGTTGGACTTTAGTTCCCATCAGCCCCAGCCAGCCCAAGCAATGGTGAGAATCATGGGAGTTGTAGTCTGACACAAAGGTGCTCAGTAGCTCCCAGACCGGTGGGATGGTGAATCCACTTTAGGGTTCAGCCCAAATGTCACCAGAGCGATCCAAGGTGCTGCATCTGTTTTAAGAATAAAATTCAGCACCTTGGGTATCTCCTGTAAAATTCAGGCTAAACCCAGAACCCATTTTACTGCTGCTTCCCAGCTTCGGCTATTTGAGGAGACTGCCTCACACTGGCTAATGGTAGAAGAGGTCAGATTTCCCTTTTCCTGAAATGCTAAAAGAAAAAAGGAGAGGGAATAAAAAGGTGGTGGTGGTATCTAGCTTCCCCTCTTTCATCAGGGATCATCAGGCAACCCTCTACATGTTGTTAGACTGCAACTCCCAGCATTCCTAAACACTAGTTCAGCTGTCTAGGGATGGTGGGATTTGCAACTCGACAGCTTCAGCTAGGCAGCAGGATTTCCAGTCTTGTCTTACATGCTCATTTGAGAGACAGTTGCTGCATTCACACGGTAGAAATAACCCACTTTGACGCCACTTTAACTGCCACGGCTCCCTGCTACATAATTCTGGGAGTTGTGGTTTGTTGTGGCAGTAGGGCACTCTGACAGAAAAGGCTCAATGTCTCACAAAACTACAATTCGCAAAATTCCATAGCATGGAGCCATGGCAGTTAAAGTGGTGTCAAATTGGATTATTTCTGCCGTGTGGATTCAGCCAATGTTTATCTTTTCCCAATAATTCCTGTTTAGTTGTATAGCCTCCTACACATCTTAATTATTTTAAATAAATGAATAAAATAAATTCCAAAAAGCAAACCTTGATTTTTATAGGTTTTTTTTGTGGGTTTTTTGGACTATGTAGTCATGTTCTAGAAGAGTTTATTCCTGACGTTTCGCCTGCATCTGTGGCTGGCATCTTCAGAGATGCCATTCTCTGAAGATGCCAGCCATAGATACAGGTGAAATGTTAGGAATAAACTCTTCTAGAACATGGCAACATAGTCCAAAAAACCCACAAAACACTATGAATGCCAGCCATGAAAGCCTTTGACTTCACAAACCTTGATTTTGCCATTTTATACAAAGGGCACCATTTTACTGTGCCATTGTATTTAATGGGACTTGAGCATCCACAGATTTTGGTATCCTGGAATCAAACCCCAGCAGATACCAAGCGCCTATTATATTTCCCTCTGCCCTTTCCCCCCTCACACTGCACCTATTATTTTCACAATCAAAAAGTCAAAGCTTTCATTTTGCATTGGGACAAGTTTATATTTACAAACTGATTAGATGCTGGAAATCAAGGTGGCTTCAAACAATCTAGATGCCCCTCAGTTGGCAAGTTTTAAAATGATGTGCCAAACTAGGCAAATCCTGCTCGGTTCACTTGGGGGCAAAGCAGAGATGAATCAAATATGAACTGCTGTGTCCATACTTTATAACTGGGCCTCTTTATTAGGCTGAGATGATTCCTGGCCAGACATTCACTATCTCAACTGGGAGGAACTCCAACCAGACAAAATGATTTGGACTAAAAAAAAATCTCCAGTCTGAGTCTCAAAGCATTCCGCTGCTGAGAGCTCAACGTTTTGTTTCTTTTATTCTGACCAACTTGGACCTGCCCCAGTGTTTCTAAGTCACAGATGGACTCAGACTGCTTCCAGCAGCCTAAAAAATGAACAGTAGGCTGTATTCTGTTACCAGATTACTGTACAGGGATTCTATTGCACAGCAGATAGGCTCTGGGGAGGGAACCTGACATTTATTTATTATATAATTAATTTATAAAGACCACCTTTTGAAACTAACAGGAGTCCCCAAGGCAGCTTACAAAATCATAAACAACAGTAGCATACGGATTCAAACCATAACAAGTTTTTTTAAAAAAGTATTTAAACCAAAAGGATTAAACTGAAGATCTTCAGTTTAAAAGTCAGGTTGAATAACACTATGTTTTTTTACCCACTAAAGTCATGAGAAATGGGACTAACCTGGTAATTTTATATCTGGGGTTCTGTCGTAAAGAAGGACCTCTTCTCCTACAGAGCCTATAAAGATCACAATCTATGGACAAGGTGATAATGGAGAAAGGGGTCTCTTGGGCCTCTAGATCTTCATCCATGCCTGCTCTTCCCGTGAGACTAGACAATGGGTTATGAGCAATGTAGATACTAGAGATACATTTAAAGACATATTTTGGGTAGAAAGGCAACGTGGCTTACTGGTTTGAGTTCTGGACTATGACTCTAGAGACCAGGGTTTGATTCCCTGTTTGGTCATGAAACCCACTAGGTGACCTTGGGCAAGCCACATGCTCTCAGCCTCAGGGGAAGGCAATAGAAAACCTCCTCTGAACAAAACTTGCCAGGAAAACCCCTTGATAGGTTTGTCTTAGGGTCGTCATAAGTTGGAAATGACTTGAAGGCACACAACAACAACAGCGACAAGAAAGCTAGGAGTAAGGAGTAAAAACCATCCCTTCATGTCACCCAACTGGAGGGTTGCCATGTGTCCCTTATTATAAAGAGTGTCCCTTATTTGGGGTCTGAGCAGTTTATGAGATGGAAGGTGTCCGTTATAATAAAGGAAACCTCTTATGTGAGGTTTATAAAGCCTTGTCTTTTATATAGACTAAGTGAGAGAACAAAAAATCCTGTACTTTGGGGTTTGGGTGCTACAAAAAGACAGAAACATGTGCATCCATACATTCTTTATACTTACATTCTTTATTACGGTCAAAGACCAGCATAACATGTGCATCCTGTAATGTGGATAATCTGTAATTTTACAGAGAAATACAATATCAAATTAGATAGGTAAAATACAACCTTGTAAGTAGCTATATCCTCATTGTTAATCCTGCATGTTATGAATTTTGACAACTCCATGTTGCTATTTTGGAAACCTGGCAACTCCACCTTTCTACAATTGCCATGGACATCCCACTCTCTCTCTCTTTTTTTAAACAGTCCTTATAGTGCTGGTAGACCCAACCTGTGGACACTCATATACACATACATGAACACACCTCTATCCATAGATGGAGAAAGAAGAAGAAGTGACAGTGGCACTTCTAATACACCTCACATGCCATTGAATGAGAGAGAGAGGAAAAGTCATTCATTCATTCCAGGTATTTATTTATCACCTCTTGGCCCACTAGGGCTGTCAAAGTGATCCACAATTAACATCATGTTAAAAAGTGATTAAAGTTCCATCAAACCATGCAATACACCAGGCAATAAATGGCAACAAATCTTTCATGAGATTTTTATTTATTTTATTGCTTAGTTATTCCCTGGTTATTCCTGGGATAATGACTCTTGTGTGTGAAAATGTTAATCGCAGTTTAATCACAGTTGCATGATTTTCAAGAGATAATCCCCATGATTTTCAAGAGATAATCTACCAATTTGCTCCCATGTGATAAACTCCTCAGAAGGAATAGAGCAAGCCTGTCCTCTTTTAAGATGGAATTCCACAGTTGGGGTGCAGCTACAGAGAAAGCTCTGTCATGTGGATCTACCAGCCTAGCCATGCTCCAAATTTTTTCAGATGAAAGCCAGGATACATGTAGCCAAGCAACGTGAGAGTGTGGTTGAGATGGCAAAAGGTTATTAATGACGAAGAGCGTGTAAGCAGTTTGTTTTTCCCTAAGCCAACTGCTGACAGCAAGATTCCACCTTCTCTTCTTCTCTCCCCCTCCATGTTTACATGTTGAACTCATTTTGCAGCAGCTGAAGTAAGCAGAGGACAAAAGGGGAAAGTGAGAGGAAAAGGGAAAAACTGGGACATTTTAACAGCAGCCGAAAAGGTGAGATGATAAAGGATTCATTGGGGCTGTCCCCTGCCAAATCAGGACCGTTGGAGGGTATGATTGGCATCTCCTAGAAACTGTAGATTTAAGGCAGGCTCATAAGGAAGGAGGCAATATTTCCGATATCCTGGCCTCAAGTCCTTATATCTTGGGATACCTAAGGGCCACTGGAGCTACCACCACCAACATGCTCCTTGTTCTTCCCTCTTTCTTCATCCATAGCAAGGACTGCAGCTTGGGGAAGGCAATATATCTGGTGGCCCTGAGTGCCTGGTGGCCTAGGAACACACCTAGCTAAAAGGTACTTTAAAATTTCCTTTCAAAAGTAACATAACAAGATGGACTGAAGTCACTTTACAAAGTTTCCTCATTGCTTTTTCTTTTTTAAGATGTTTTGGTTAATTTTTTTGAAGTTTTATCCTGTTCTCTCATGAACCCTGAGACTTTTTCATACTGTGAAAAGTAATTTGAGTGTAATGAGCAACACAGGACATAATGCACAAAAGTGACCTTTCTAACACTGTAACAAATAATGACAATTAATTATTTGTTCTAATGTACAACAGAAGCAAATTACTTATTGTATAAACATAACTTTCAAGCTCTGCCTGCCACTTTCTTTTTATTTGGACATTGTATGTCAGCCTTGTTTTGCAAACCATTTTATGGAGGAAAAACTAGTGACTAAAGAAATAGCCTATCAACATATTCATACATGCCTAAATTAAATCACTATACCTTTCTCCTAATTTGTGTTGGGGTTTTCTTCAAGGAACATTTGGTGGCAATTTAAAGTAAGAATTTCCTCCTTGTTTTAAAGCAGCATTTCTGACCTTCAATCAAAATTTGACAATAGGGTTTGCTACTACATTTGGATGATGCAGCAGTAGTGACAGATTCTGAAAGAGGGGAAATTGCTTTTCTAATCTAGTCAGTTTACTTACTCTCACTCCAACATACCCTCCAACTGTCTTGAATTGGCAGGGACACTCCCAATTAATCTACTGCCATCCCATTTTCTTCAGCTGCTTTTAAAATGTTCTAGTTCCTTTCTCCTCCTTCCTCCTTTGTCTTCAACTTACTTCAGTTGTTGCAAAATGGATTCAAAGTGCAAAGGCAGAGTGTAATTGTTGCAAACTCAGCAGAAAAGAGATGAAAGGGAGGGAGTTGCATGAAGGGATAGCATGAATGACAGGGAGGACACATTGGGATGTGGCTGTATGTATACTCGAGATCACACATGGCGGGAATTGTGGGCATTGCTAAATTGTTGAAATAGAGTAAATAGAGTAAAAAATAGAATGAAATAGAAGAGAAGAAAAAACGTGAAGCAATCATTCACATGAGGCTAGCATTCACGTGAAACTGGAATTAGGAAGTGGCCCCCTTCTTCACCCCGGAAGTGCAAAGGCTCACGATGCGTTCTGAGCTCCACTGAGCATGCACAAGGGCGCCAATTTGAATTGGTGACTCCACATGGTATGTATTGGTGTGATAATTTATTTTGCACTCGCTCCGCTTTGCTGCTGAAACATCTGCCTTTTGACAGAAACAGGCTGTGGCATTGACCTGCATCCCTTTATAATGCTGGAACTCAGCAGAAGAGAAGGTGTGAGTGGGTTGAAGCTCAATGGGAGGAGAAAGGAGAGGCCCCAGGTTGGTTTTTAAAAAAAAATCAAATTTCAAATTTCAAAAAAATAATTTAATTTTTTATTTTTAATTAAAATAATATTTAAAAACACCACCTTTTACCAAATTGTTACTTTAAGCACATGAAACTATGTATATGTAAATACATTTAGTCTGTGTCTCTGATAACGTAATTTAAAAGTATAATTTTAATTGTGCTACTTGTTTATGCCACAGCTATAACATTCAATGATATATGGGAATTAGGATTTATGAGTAACATTAGTACAAAAAACATTACTAAGGATTCTGTATAGTGAAGTATGGGATGAGGTCAATGCGGGGAGGGGTGACAACATGAGTTACTCCACCAGGTGACATTAACCCTAGTGACGCCACTGCCTGGAACATGATGTTTAGAGTTGGGGAGATACCACTGACAGAGGCACCACCAGTAGTAGATATATGTGTTGGGGGCATTACGCAGTCATACCATAGGTCGCTGAAGCAAATGTATCCCCTGCCAGTGAGGTTCTCTCCATTAGAGGAGTGGCCCTTGGGACCTATCTGTACAAGATTGTTCTTGGGTCTTTGTTTCCAGTTGCAGCAAAAACTGTTCTTGTAGCAAATGCTGCCTTTTGTGTGTGTGTGTTACACTGTAAAGAAGAGCCATGTATTCTGATGATGCTCTACAGCATGTCAATGATGATGTGTTGCCTTCCTTTTCTCTTTGCATGCTGTTAGGTTGTTCCACTTCTTTGAGCACTGTTGCACCATTTTGTTGCTCTGGTTCAATCTGCTAATGATCCTGTGTTGCAGTTTTATACCACATTATTTTGTAGAATTGTAGAATTCTAGAGGTGGAAGAGATCCCAGAACATGAGTTTAGTGTTATAAGAAATAGGATAAAAGAATTCTAAATAAATCACATTTTTTTATTACTAATTGCTCTCAGGTCGACTTCAACTTATAGGTACTCTAGGATTGAGAGACCTCAGAAGTCACCCTGTCATCAACAGTCCTGCTCAGGTCTTGCAAACTCAGTCAAGGCCATGGTTCTTCATTGAATCTATCCATCTGTAATGGGATCTTCCTATTTTCTTACTGCCTTCTAGCATTATTGTCTTTTCTGGTTAGTCATAACTTCTCATGATATGCCCCAAATACACCAGTCTCAATTTAATCATCTTGGATTCTAGGGATAGTTCAGGCTTGATTTGCTCTAGGATCCATTTATTTGGGGTGTGTTAATAGGAATAACTTGTTGATGTCAACATGTTTTAAAAGTGGTATTTATTTATGCAATTAGATTCCTATCCAGACTTACTTCCAGAGCTTCTAAAATGACTTCTGAGATTATTTCAACAGAGCAAGGACAAATATATACCTCGTCAGAAAAAAACATGCTTTAAACTTGGGAGTCCACAGCACTTAGAGGTCAATATGTCAAACCCTCCAACATGTTAAAATATCAATCTGTTCTCGGGTTTCTTCAGAATCATTTTTATTTTCCTATGGGATGAAAGGCTTCAGTTTAATATGATCATTTTACACAATCCACAATGTGACTGTGTTTCCCAAGACTTTAAAAATGTCAGAAACTGGATACCATTTGAAAGGGACATTCAAGAACATGACACTCCAATCCTTGCACATTAATGACAAAGTAAAACAAACTCCATAAAGGACATATTTGTGGCTAATACAACTACTTACTCTAAAAAGAGTTGTAGATGTTAATGGCTTTACAGCCTGATATCACATTACAGGTCCCTTTTGGAAAACTACAGTCTCTTTGACTTAACTATTCAATACAACTATGCACAGAAAAGGTGATACGAAGCAGAGCATGCTAGAACTCTACAACTACACCTGGGGGTCCTTTTGCAGGTCTGTGAAGTTAAAATCTCTACCAAATATAATTTTAAATTTTCCAGTCCTTTAATTTAGTTTAATTTATTTGCCCTGTAGTCCTAGAATTCTGCTGGTAAAATACTTACAGCAGGGGTGGCCTTCCAGATGGTTTTGTACTGCACCTCCCTGTGGCCCTAGCCAGCATAGCCAGTGATGTGGAATGCTGGGAACTGCAAGTGTAATTAAAACATGATTAAATCATGGTAATAGCATGATCGGGGGGAAGATTTTCACACCCCCGCACACTTCTCCCATTTGTGTCCCATGTGTAAATTGCAATGAACGCATCATTGCGTAATAACGGGACTTTCCCAATTATGGTAATTTCTGTTATTACCCAATGACGCATCCGTTACAGTTTACGCATGGGACACAAATGGGAGAAGCGCACAGGGATGTGATAATCTTCCCCCTGATCACACTATTACCACAATTTAATCATGTTTTAATGATGCTTCAAAGAGACCACTCCAGCACCAATCTAACCCCAAGTGGTGTGGACCGCAGCAACTAGATGCCGCGGTCCCGAGACTAGCCACTGCCATAGTCCAGAACAGATTGCTGGCAAGGAGTATTTTCCACCTGCTCCTTTTGCTCCTGGGTTTGGACTGTATTAGCCATTCTCCACATGGCTTCTGGCTAATCCTGGGATGTGCATCATCTGCACACCATGCTCCTGGAGCAGCTTGAAGGCAGCACTTTTTGCCCGTCTGTTTTGGGACTCTGGAGACCAGGGTTCAAATTCCTGCTCAGCTCTGGAAACCCACTGTGTAACCTTGGGCAAGTCACACACTATCAGCCTCAGAGGAAGGCAAAGGCAAACCACCTCTGAACAAATCTTGTCAAGAAAGCACCATGATAGGGGTCAACATAAGTTAGAAACAACTTAAAGGTACACAACAACAACAACAAAATCAGTATAAGATTGTGCTCTCAATTGTTTTCTTATTCTTCCATGGATATAAATGCACAGCATAATTTATCAATGTTGTGCATCATGTATATTAGAGATGCATCAAAATATATATTGGTTCAGGTATTGCTAAGGGGGCTGCTTTAAAAATATTTGCAAAAGATGTTTGCTGATTCATTTAACTTGCCTTTATTTACTCTCTTTCTCTAGTACTCTCACTAATGACATAAATGGAAAATGAGTCATATTTGCAGAAGAGGAAGAATAGAATAGGGATTTAGGCCAGCAGTCCAGCCAGATGTATTTTCTTAGGCAAAGAATACTCAGAGGTGGTTTTTGCCCATTTGCTCCCCTGAAATATAGCCTACAGCATCTGGTATTCTTTAGCAGTCTCCCATACAAGTACTCACTTAGCTTCCTAGAACTGAAAATATCTGGTGCCTTCCTAGTTGATTCTTACTTAGTAATACCTAGTGATTATTAGAGCTTGCTCAGGAAAGCAAACTACACTAAGAACAGTGATAACCTTGTTATGTGACCTCACCAGTTTTAAAAGGGAATTAGACATATTAATGCAAGACAATGTTATCAATGACTAATTACCACGATGTCTACATGCTGCTGCTAGTATCACAGCAACCAGGCTAGGTGTCAATACCCCTTGCTGTGCATGAGTCCCAAACTGATTATGGACAAGTGAATGTGTTCCTCAGTGGCAAAAGTTCCCATACTGATGTTGCAGGCACAGTGCAAGCCTGTATAGAACTATAGTTGACCCTCCTTTGTGCAGGGATCCGTTCGGGACCCACTCGCACATATCCAAGTCCCTAGGCTTGAATGGGATGCATGCCTGTGAGTGCATGCAGGGCACATGCCATGGGGTCACACCACATTGGAAATAACAGAGGTCACCCCCTCTGTGAATATTCAAGGTCACGGATCCCAGATCTGTGAGTTAGGAGGGGCGACTGTAGTTGACAATTGTCTCCAGGAACAGACACCCACTTCCACACTACATCTTGGTCTTGTCAGGACTTAACTTCAGTTTATTGGGCTTCCTACAGTCCACATGGCATATGGATCTATTCATTGACTGCAGCCATTGTCATCCTAGCTGGTATGTCAATGGATGTGAATGAAGGAGTTTGTAGACCAACCAACTTCAAGGTGTATAAAGGCTACTATACACTAGCAATAAACTAAGCATGTTAATCCCAAACCTTTCCCCAATTTGGGGTTAGGTTCCACATAGTTTATATGCTGGCCCTGTTTCCCACTTGTGACAGCATTGTTGTTAGAGCTTGAAAAAATTACTTTGTAATTAAAAAATAATAATCCAGAATTCCCAGTCAGCATGGTCAGTGCGTGTTCTGGGAACTATAGTCTAAAAATATATGTTTTCTGAGTTCTGAATATTAACATCAGGTATCTGTGTATTATAGATCTATTCTCAGACTCAACATTCTTCCAAAATAAGTGAATGGAGCAGACCATCTGGCTGAGAAATTATCTGCAAAGCAAAAGTGTTCTGTCCTTTGCTCTCTTATGTATCTTTCGCTTTCTTCTTGTGCACCCTGTGCCAAAAGAAAAAATGGTAGCAGAAGAGTGAAAAAGAAAGTGTGAATTCTTGCCCCCTGCCAAAACACCCACCTAGAGTAAAACTGTTGATACAGATGGCCTAAATGGTCATCTGCTCCCATGAAAGGCAACCAAATACTGTATTTTTATTTCTCACAAAGAACTATTGTGGAATCTGTTTCTTTGTTATAATTCCATTCAGATAAGTAAGCAATTTCTTAACATGCAACAAAAAGAACGAGGATGAATGTTCATGTTACACTTGGTGGTTCTCTCTCCACACGAAGAAAATGTGCAGCCCACCCTTAAGGGGCAGCCTGCAGCCTCCTCCAGCTGTGCTGGATTGGGGCCGCAGCTCCAACCTGGCCTTTCCAGGGTGCAGAAAGGAGTCACAGAAAGCAACTCCTTTTTGCACCCTGGAAAGGGCATGATAGCTCGCCACTGAGTCCACTCAGTCACAAGCCAGTGTTGTTAGTGTCGGAGGAAGAATCTGAGCTATGAAGGGAAGAGAGCAGAAGGAATGGAATGTAAAATGTGGTGTGTTCTAGTTTGTTGCTTCAAGTGACACATTAAAAGATTCTTTCATTTCTGAAACAAAGCCGACCAGCAATCTTCCTCTGCACTGAATGTTCATTCCCTTTCTTGCTCCAGCCATCCGCCTCCCTGCCCTGAAACCAATTTGGCAGTGGCGACATTAATGCATAGACATACTCCAGTAATGTGAGAATGCCAAGCTTCCTACTTCTGCCAAAGGCACCCCCTCAAAACACTAAAATCAATTGTTAAAATTCAAAATAAAAGTGGAACAATATTTTCAATGATAACACAATCCCTGCATTTGCACACATTTGTGGCATTGCTTTAGGTACTTGAATACAGGTAACTTTGCTTCAGCCAAAAATACAATATTCTCTTTACTCATTCCCCAGTCTCAATACTGCCCCTGCCCCACAAAACAGCTTCCTGATTTCCTTCATGCCCTACCCAAGTAACTGGGGATTCTGACTTTCTTAAGGAACAGAACAATGCTGTTACTGTATGAAACAGGCTCTTTGGTGAACAATGCAGGGAAAGACTCAATAGTGTATTCAGGTTTTATTTAATTGCCTTTTCTTTTCTTGCATTTTCTAAATCTTCCACAGTGTCAGAAACCGTGAACACACCCACATAGGAATAATTTAGAATTAGAAATGAGTTGGGAGAGTGAATTTACTTAATTAATTATATTTGTTAGTTGCTTTATAAAATAAAGTTTTCAATAAAAGTTATTAAACAAAATGAAAATGAAAAATTAGAACCATTAGCATTCACTTCCAAATTCAGAATAACATTATAAAACAAAGCATTGTATATACTCATGTATAAGTCTATAAATTTTAGTCAAAAAATTAACTCCAAAAACGGAGTCAACTGATCCATGGGTCAATATAAATATTGCACTTTAACTCTTATATATAAAAAAGGAACCATCCCCTGGTGGAAGGCAAGAATCTAATCTGTCCTGGAAGAACTGACCGCCGTCTGCTCTCACCCATCCAGCCTTTAGTATGAGCAAAAATAATTCCTGATACAAACCAACCAAATGACTATAACCAAGAGAAACAAATAATAAAAGTATGTTAACCTACTGTTAAAGAGGCCTTAGGATAGAGTGAGACTCTAATGCAAAAAGGAGAGTTGAATGGGTGCGCAGTGAACTTTACTCAGATGCCACTGCCCAAAAGACCCTCTCCTTCACTGCCACCTTTTAGAATTCAGACTAAGGGTTTCCAGAGGAGAGCCTCCACTGATGGATAGGAACACAGAGGAGCAAATGTTTCAGTGCGGAAGACCACATTCATTGTCCATTAAGGGGTGTGCACATACATGTACACACACATATACACAGAGCAGCAGGAAATGGTTTAACCTTGAGCCCATGCCAATGACCCTGCACAAGTTTGCTGGTATGAGTGAGAGGCTGCCTCACAGTTGGTGCCCCCACTAAAAACAGGCTAAAAACTGTCTCCTTGCCCATAGCCCCAAATGTATGCCACCATTAGCAACCCAAAGGTAGCAATGCCGGCCTTTTCAGAGACACTGAAGGGAGGAGGAGAAAGAGGTTTTTGCCTCAGCTCTTTCACAAGGACCAGAGTAGCATCTTATTTTTCTCAAAAAGCTCCTTGGTGAGTTCTTCCAGGTTTTGGGAGAAGGCAAAAGCCTTTTTATTCAAGCAGTCTTTGGCAACTGTTTGGCTGGTGAGGGAAGGGCTTTCAATACGGAGGTAATGTACTTCTTCGCAGTGGCTGTGCGATGTTTTTAAATTGTTTTATCTCCCTAGCTGTATCTGAATAGTACTGATATGATTTACAATGGTTGGCATCCTGTTGGTTACTCATAACTAGAGTAGACCTATTCAATCAGTTGCTTAATAGTCAGTCAACACATAGGCAAATCCCATTGATTCACTTGCTCTTCTTAGAGTTAGTCCTCTAGTCAGGACTAAACATAGGATTTAGGCCAATGTTATAACATTTCAACCAAGGGCCAACATTTGCCTTCACACAGTGTATTTTTGCAAGATGTTTGATTTCTTCAGTTGTGAGTCAAGACATTCCTTTTCCTAAGATGCCCATCTGCTGCCACATGGTGCCTAGGCATCTCCTGGCATCCCCTGTCTCTGATTGGTCAATTGGGATGTTTCTTGGCACCATCAAACTGCAGTTGGCCCAGATTCTGTCTCTTCATCTTTGTTTGGGTCAAAGCCAGAGCCTGGAAGAATTACTTTTTAAAGTCTATAGTTCCCAGCATCTCCCAGTCACCCATTGGATCCAATGCAGTCCAAAACAAGTACCTTTTCCAAAACCTAGTCAAAGCTGCCCTCTCCTCAGAGAAAGTGAGTTCCATCACCTTATCCTTTGATAAGGCCTGCTGCCTTCTATGGTTGGTTTTTCTAGTCAGAATAATCCCCAGATGATCCCACACCAAGAAACTGACTAACCAGTTGATTATTTAGTTCTCATGACAACATATTGCCAGCAAGTAACCTAACAAATAGATCCAGTCCTCCAGACCAAATTTAGCAAAATCTCAACCCTGTTACCCTCCCTTATCCAACTCTTCAGGATCATAGCTGTATTTTTTTCCCCCAAGGGAAATCTACTTCCCCCCAAAACAGCCTTTTACAATCTTCTGCCATCCTGATGTGTGGGATTGCACATTCAAATCCTCGGACAGCATGGCCATTGACATGATAGATCCCCCAGAAAAATACCATATTGGGGAAGTTGTCCTAAAAAGTCACCATTACGCACTTGAATGTGGAATTGTCATACACAGAAAAGACTGGGTGCAAATCATACTGATGAAGTCAATATTCAACCTTGCTGAAGTCAGCTTTACGGAAACCACAGTTTCCTCTAAACCGTTCAGAGACAGAAAAATCTCCATTATCTCCTTCAATCTGCTTGATAGATACTGAATGTGTTAGAAAGGTAATGGAAGATTGGTTTGTTTCTTACAAGAACCAATCAAGTCTGAACTTTGGTTGTATCCAGGAAGCAGGAAGAAGAGACCAGCATCAGTTCAAAGAAAGAAGAATTCAAAATTTTAATGCCAGGATGGGCTGTACGAAGATTAACCTCTCGTGACTGAAAGCAAGAGAAAACATTAACCAACATTCAACATACCCTCAAACTATTCTGATTTGGTGACAGTTAATCTTTTGCCATCCCACTTTTTGAGCAGCATTTAAAATATTCCAGTTTCTTTCTCCTCCTTCCATTTCCCCCCTTTGTCCGAGGCTTATTGCTACAAACTGAGTTCAAAGTGTAAAAGTGGTTTATAAGCTTGATGGAGAGAGATGATAGGCAAATTGCAGCAACTTCTCCTAGTTTGCTTCTTCCTCCCTGTTAATAACTTTTGCTATCTTGAGCACACACTGATCTTTCTTGGCCACACATGTCCCGGTTTCTGTCTGTGAAATGTTGGAGGCTATTATTCAAACAGAAGGAAGAATGGCTAGTGCACTCCTTATTTGGTTAGAAAATAATGAAATGTTGTAGGCTGAAGCAATGTGAGACGGGTGTTTGTTTCTCCTATTCCACCACCATCACACCTAAAAGTATTTTATGAGAATCATTTAAGCCTGTCTGTGTTTACAAATGCTTGCTAACTGGTGGGCCTAAGAAATCCTAGGTTCTTCTCATGAAGTATGAAATTGCACACAGATAGTTGCCAAAATATTTTCGTGAAAGTAAGATTTGATTAATCCTAAGCACACATATTTATCCAAGCACACACATACACACTCACAAAATATAAAAATGTATCTCTGCAAAAAGTTATGTAAGTTTCTATTTTAAACTCATCTGGTCCTAATTTTCTAAATTTACTGCCTCAGAGCTAATGCCAAAGTGCTATACTTGATTTATGGAAATACTTTAGCACATTTTTCCATCATGGTATTGTAGTAATGCATTTTCAACTTCTTTTTTTGTTGTTAGGAAATATTATAAACAAAAAAAATATTTTAAAGAGCACTTCATGATGAAATACCATGAGACATGCAGTTAACGAGAAGTCTAGTAAACAATGCAATGTATTTTAAGAGCATTCCACACAGTTTACTAACCTTTTCTGTTGTATTGAACAAGTCAATCCATCTGGTAAAGGGATTCAGAAAAATGCCTCATTTGTGCCAAACCATTTTTTTTTTTCTGGCACAAGCTACATTTTTGCAGGCAAATATTTAAGTGGCAGCCTTGCTATTATGTACCACTAAAATTTAAAAAGAAGATATGTGTCATGGATAATATGAGCATACATGAACATTACCAAAACCAAAGATACCATGCAGAAGAAGACATTTGACTCTGAGCAGACCAGTCAGGATAACATGGGCTGAGGCCCAATGCTGGCTGGGGTTGGTCCCCGGGTCGGTGTGGGAATGGGTGGGTGTTTACATACCCAATGGGTGGGTGTTTACATGGTGGCCCAGGACCCATTACCAGCACATACTCCTTACCTTGCTGCACTGTCCCTGGTACTGAGATGCCTCCTGTTACCATGTCTGATGTGGAAATGGGTTGCCTGGCTGCACCCACATAGTCAGGCACCTCGTTTCTGGATCAGATGTGGTGACAGGGGGTTTCTCAATACCAGCAACAGACTGGAAAAGTAGGGAGCATGAGGGGAGCATGTAAACAGGGGGGGGGGGGGGCGTGCATGAAGTTTCCAGGAATCTCTCCAGCAAACCAGGGATCAAATTGACACTGAGATAAAGGTTTTTTTACCCTGGGATCAGGCCAGATCCACTGGATCTGTGTCCAGTCTGTCAGGATTGAGTCCAATCCTGCTCCCAGGTTTTTAGTATGTGTCCTCCAAACTGGATGACATGAGGCTGTGGGGAACATGGGCCTTTTTGCCCACACGGACAACCCCATTATCACACAAAGCTGCCAAAGTAGAATTACAGCAGAATAGTAGCATGTATGGATGTACCCTATTACACGATGCAGTGTCTATTCTGTAAATCCATCAGCTCCTGGAGCTCTCCTTTTCATTAACAGGCAAAACCTGTCAGTGCCTGACAATCACACTGCTTTTCCATTATTGATTCATATAAGATCCTCCTGCTGCAGTTCCTATATGCAGGCAGTCATGTGGTGCAAAGGCATGATTCTGGTCCTCTCACCCCTCCCCCTCGCTATTCCAAAGTAAGCTATTTTTCTTTTCTTTTTTACAATTTCTTTCCTTCCTTCCCTCCTTCCTTTTTTACTTAATCAACTGAAGCTCAGAGTCTTTCCATCCAGGAAAGCATTTCAGGACTGGATGACAACAGCCACCAGCTATACTTTTGGGGGGATTCTTGATTGTAGTCTAAAGATCTAACATTTCCAAATTCTGGATGACCATGTGAAAGAGTGGATGGATTCAAGTTTTGAAAAAGAAAAGGCAAAGACCTTCAAACTTCAAGAAAAGGTCAGAAAGTTTTTAAAGAAAACCTTTCTAAAAATGTTTAGTATGTGTGATGATGAGATGGCTGTGAACTAATCAGAACATGCCTTTCTTTTATGGCTGTGAGTTGCTTCCATTAGGGGAAAAAAAACTCCCATTAAAGTCGCAGTGCCAGTATTGTTGGATTCCCCCCCCAAAAAAAAATCTTCAGTGGGTGGAGATGGGGTGTAAAAAAAGTGGCCAAAAAAGAGGTTCAGCTTCCTAGACTAAATAAAGCAAAAATATAGGTTTCTCCTAAAGGTGACAGCTGGCTTTCTGTATTGCAGTTATTGAACTCTAACAGCTCCATATTCTGATGAAATAGATTTAGGTCTAATCTACAATGGAGAAATAATGCAGTTTGAAAAATGCTTTAACTACCATGGCTCAGTGCTATGGAATTTGGGGATTTGTAGTTTGTTGTGGCACCACAGTTCTCTGATAGAGAAGGCTAAATATCTCATAAAACTATAAATCTCAGAATTCCATATCATCCCTTTGCATACCAATCCAGACTAACATGGCTGTATCTTTGAATTGTGGTCTATATCTTGTAACCCTGCATAATTAGGATTGTGGCACAATTGCCACAATTGTAAATGCCTCCGCAGCATAACAGACAGCAGCCACATCGAGTAAACGGAATCTTTTCAGTGGCGATCAGGTCACAAGGAGAATGTTTCTAACCTCTTACAACCAGCAAGCAAGGCTGTGATAATCAGAAACAGGACCTGTTATGATACCTCATCAAAGTGCTTAATGCACATTGGACCACCCTTGTTGGGAGCCCAGATACCCATCTTCACAATTCACTAACAGGGTTTTGTTTCAATTTTGCAACATAGCTACAGATTCATAATAATACAAAATGCAGATGGTGACGTTAGTGAGCCCAGCTATTCTTTAGATTAGACCCACCAAGATCAAAAGGATACAAATAAAATAATGACTAATTTCAGTCGTTTTGCTTTCAGTGGGTCAGTTTTGCTTATATCTATACCAAGTTAACCCCTGACAGACTGGCTTCTGTCAGTAGTAGAATAGGAAGGAGATGATTTTGTATCCTCCTGGAAGCTACTACAAACTCTCTCAGAATCTGCTCTAGTGGATTAGCGGAGATTTGGGAGCAGATTTCAGGGGACTGAAGAGGTGAGGAGAGGACAGTTCCACTTTATGAGCAGAAATCCTCCAGTGTGGCAGTGGAATTTGCCCCATCCCTGAAAGCTCATAAGGGGGAATTGCATGCAAATTATGCCACGCCTCTTCTCATTTTTATCCTCAGTGAAAAGTGTATTTCTTTTGAGCAAGGAGGATCCAGTCATAACTAATAGTACCTAGTAGATATAGCATCTATAAATTTGTCTAAACCTTTTTAAAGGCCTTTTGATTTAGTAGCCATTGCCCCATCTGGCAGTACTGTCTTCTACAAGCTAGTAATGTGCTATTTCATAAAGCAACAGTTTTTGTGTGCAAGAGAGAGAGAGAGAGAGAGAGAGAGGGACTGACTGAGAAGCAAAATTTTCCTCTTTAGGCCATTCAAAATATTATAAACCTCTGTTATGTCTTTCTCCTTTAGTCTAAACAAAACTGCATAAAATTAGATTTTTGTGGGTGGCGTAGGATTATCATGCGCAGTATAAGGAACCTGACTGAAAAAATGGCTTATAATTGAAAACAATCATTTGCAAACTGCCAGCCAAATTTTTTCAACTGTCTTAAGAGAGAAAAGGAAGGAAGGAAGGAAGGAGGGAGGGAGGGAGCAAAGATGTAAATGTCTATTCTAGATGGTTTGGGGTTGGACTTCTAGGACAAAATCAAAGTAAAGATGTTACCCTTCCTCCACCTTCATACCCAGCTTGGAAGGCAGATAAAGAAATGTACCAGAGTTTGGAGGTATTGATTATCTGGGTATACATGAAAATAAGGCAATTGTGTGCAATTGTTTTCCATTCGGTTCATATGGTGGAGAACAAGTATTTGATTTTCTCTCAACAACAATGTCCAGAATGATGTCACACTTTACAGCATGAGGGGAAAAAAGGTGAAATTGATTGGGAGCATAACAACTTACCCTGTGCTACTTCACATGGTATTACAGCACTTCCATTTTCTTCCCTTAAGCAAATGGTGGTCAAAACATGCCTTTTGCTGAATGAGAAAAATCTGTTCAGCAAAAGGCATACTTTGATTACTGTCAGGAGGAAAACAGAATTATTATGTGGGTATGCAGAGTGGCTTAGTGGTTAAGACTCCAGTTCTAATGATCAGACGATCAAAAGGTTTGCAGTTCAAGGCCCGGGTGCTGCATGATGGGGTGAGTGCCTGTCACTAGTCTCAGCTTCTGCCAATCTAGCAGTTCGCAAGCATGCAAATGCAAGTAGATAGATAGGTACCACTTCTCAGTGGGACGGTAACAGCGTTCAGTGCAGTCATGCTGGCCCCGTGTCTACCAGGGTCCGCTGGTTCTTCAGCTTAGAAATGGAGATGAGTACTGCCCCCTACAGTCAGTTATGACTAGACATTCATGTCAAGGGTCTACCTTTACCTTTACCTTTATGCGGAGTGCTACACTCCTGATCAGTTTCACCTTTCTTTTCTCATGCAGTAAAGTCCATTTTCAAGAGTTCAAAACAACTTGAAGGGACACTACATACTTGTATTATTTGTATTGAACTACTTCCATTTGACATAGAAGATATATTTCTTTAAGAATCCAGAGTTCAAATGGAGGATGTAATTGGACTCCCCCCCCCCCATGGTTTTGTTCCAGTGACTTTTTTCCTGCTTCCAATTCTGGCTGAAATGTCAGCTTTGTCCTTCTTCTTTGCTTGTTCATATGGTTAATGGCAACCACCCATCCTCCCAAAATACCTGTTGCTGCTTCACTGGTTGACCTCAATCCATTACTTGATACTACCCAAGCCAGCCATTTTACTCTTGGGATCTGACAGTAGAAGACAATCTGTGAATCCAGTTGTGCTGTTTATCATGGAAGCCTTCACCAAAGGCTCCTTTAAATAATAATGACATTCAAATGGGTTAACCTTGCATCTCTTTTCATGGTGCATCAGCACAAGGAAAGACATCAGAAGAGGCCATGATTATTTCCCCATCTGTTACAATCAGCATCTTCCAGAAGTCTAAAATCCATTTCCTGTCTGTTTTTGCATTTGTTCAATTTATTTCTTGTTTGACTACTTCACCCAAAATACTGTATGATTGTCTCCTATGTTAGGTCCATTGGACTAACTTGTTTTTGGCAAGTGCAAGAAAATGAGGCATATATTCTTTAATTAGATATTACAACTACTACTACTACTACTACTACTATATTCTTATGTCAATGTTATCCTCACACAACCCCTGTGAGCTAGAGTAGGCTGAGAGATGGTGTGACTTTCACAACAGAGAATAGAAGTGAACCAGAGGCTGGAAAATGTTACTTTTGGACACTAAAATCCTCAGAATTCCCCTGGCCATGCTGGCTAGTGGATTCTGTGAGCTAAAGTCCAAAAAGTAAAGTTTCCCAACTCGATGTGTTGTGAGCACCACAAGCATGGACATGTCCAGATAGCAGAAGACCTGGCTTCTGATGGGAAGCTACTCTGTTCATAACTTTGCTTGCATAGGATCCAGGAAGGCAGGCATAGCTTTAGTAGATTGCTGGTAAGAGAACATGTGAACAGATGAACTGCAAATCAAGGGCATGCATTTTAAAAATGTCATGTCATTGGATGTCATGTCATTGCATAGCTTTAGCAGATTGCTGGTAAGACTGAGGACACACTTTTAAAATATGTCATGTCATTGGATGTCATTGAGTAACAGCTATCATCGAGCCCAAGGCAGAACAGTTAACCATGAGGGGAATGGAAGTCCATTCAGGGGCATCACTAGGAGGTGTGGACCACACCAGGTGATACCTTAAGGGGGGGGGTGACACCACTGATTTGCATACATCTGCTTTTGAGCAGAAGTGGGCTCTGGAATTCTCCTGTGTCCCTTTAAAACACTGAAGAGATGGTGTGAGTGGAATGAGATTCACAGGGAGAAGAAAGGAGAAGCCCAAGATTTTTTTTAAAACTAATTTTTAATTTTTTTTTAAAAAAAGACATTCTTTTAAACTTTTCTTTAAAAACATCACATCTTACCAAAATTTTCACTTTAACCGCATGAAACAATGTATCTGTGAATACATTTAGGCTGTGCATATGATATTGTAATTTAAAGGTAAAATTTTAATTTTGCTAATTGTTTAAGTCACAACTATTACCATTACATTCAGTGATATAAGGGAATTACGATTTATGAGTAACATTTGTACAAAAAATAGTATTAAGGACACTGTATGGTATGGTATGGTATGGTATGGGAGAAGGTCAGTGGTGTCACCATGAATTCATGCATTGGGTGACACCAGCCCTAATGATGCCACTAGGTGACCACTAGGTGACCAGTGACATGTGGAAGATCACACCTTCCCCATCCCTGCATTAGGAGGTGATGGTCATGGCAGGATCTCTTTCTGTAATACTCAGATCCATATCTGTCCATCCTAGAATCAATATAGACCTGTTCTCCTAGTTTATATTCACCCTTTCTCACTTTTGAAAAAATCTTCCGCAAAGACATTTGCCTGCCTTCTCCTCCACAAAAGGGAACAAAATAGGCAAAAAGTGATTCTGTGCAAAGACTGGTGTTAACCCCAGAAGTATCTGCCGATCTTTTCCCAGGCTTTCTGAAATATGCATTTATTTTATAAAACAGACACAGAGTTCAAAGATAACAATGGGGAAAGCAGATTTCCATCTTTTTTTAGTTGCAAATGGCTTTTGTACCTTACTATTACTATATACATAAACAAAGGGAGGGGGAGACATGGCAATGCACAACAGGATAATAAACATTTTCCTCTACATCCACAGTAAAGTTATACTGTGAAAGGAAGTGAACAAAGCTATGAAAGCATGACCTTTCTGGAGCGCAAGTAAGGTCACACCCTTCTGACTCTTTGCTGAGACACTGCTGGCTAGTTTGGATGCTCTGATTTCAAACAGTATAAAAGACAGTCTTTTGGACTGCAAAAAGAAAAAAAGATTACAAACAAAAACCTTAGGTGTTTTGATAAACCCCTTATTGCATGAAATAGAACTGAAATTTTATTTTCTCTTTCTATAATATTTACAACTTCTCTGAGGAAGTCTGAACCACAGATGCTGCCTGCTATAAAATGTTGGCTTGTGTCAGTTAACATAGTGACTCAGAAACATTGCATAGGGCAGGGGTGGGGGACCTCCCATCCTGCAGCCTAATGGGACTCTTTTAGGGTTCCAACCCAAGTCTCTGGGGTTCCCCAGATAATCACACTCGATTCCTCATCACGTCATGGTTTGGTGGGGTTTCCCAGTCTCTGTATGAGTTCATTCTTCAGTCTGAAAGGTTAAAGTGCTAAGGCTTAATTACTGATTGAAGCTAAAATATGCTGGTGTTTTCGGTCTCACCAGTTAGCGGACTGCTATTTCCTTCCTTCTCTCTCTCTCTTTCTCCCTCTTTCTCTTTCTGACTGCATCCGCACTGCAGAAATAATCCAAGTTGAAACTACAATCAGTGTTACAGGATTGTACAGTAGTTTTGTGAGATATTTACCTTTCTGTCAGATTGCCCTGGTGCCACAACAAACTACAAACCACAGAATTCCACAGCACTGAGCCATGGCAGTTAAAGTGGTGTCAACCTGAATTATTTCTGCAGTGTGGCTTCAGCCTCTCTGTGTGTTCATGAACCCACTTTGGGGTTTAAATGTCTTTCACACTGCACAATTATAGAACTGTGATCCCATCTTAATTGTCATGGTTCCATCCTATGGAATCCTGTGATTTGTAGTTTTGTGAGGTTTTTAGAATTCTCAGCCAAGGAGCTCTAGTGCTCCATCAAACTACAAACCCCAGGATTCCATAGGATGCAACTATGGTAGTAAAGGTAGTGCTATAATTCTGAGGTGTTAAAGAGATTTTAGTTCCAACTTGAAAGAAACTATCCAACTTGCTGGGTCTATGTTGAGAACATGTTTCCGCACTGGAGACAAGTCCTTTACAGTCTGGACTACATCCAGAGTGAATTCACTGCCCAGCTGATATGGAAGCTACCAGTCGCCACTAGTCGCAAGCTTTTGCCTTTGGCCAAGCTCACCATTGGAATCTCCCACGCAAAAAACCAAAACCCAATACAAATCTTCTTTGATGCTGAATTCATTCTTTGGGCTGAAAGGGATTCCCTACTTTTGTACAGGAGAACCTCCCAGGGAAGAAATCAAATTGCAATGGATGACATTTGTACTTCCAGAATACCTGCCAGGAGGCAGGACTGGGGAATGTATAACATTCAAATGGTTTTAAGTCAAGAATTCACTCTAAATTTAAATGTGTTGATTTTCCCCTCCCAAATTTTATTCACAAGAAAATCCTTTATGCACCACTAGTTTTTCCCCTCTAAGTGTTGCTGTTGTTTGTTTGTTTTCAAATTGTTTCTGACTTATGATGACCCTGAGGCAAACCTGTCACAGGATTTTCTTGGCAAGATATGATCAGAGGAGGTTTTGCCATTGCCTTCCTGTGAGGCTAACAGGAATAACTTGCCTAAAGTCATCCTATGGGTTCCATGGCTGAGCAGGTATTTGAACCCTGATTTTCAGAATCCTAATCCAAAAATCAAACTGCTACACCACGTTGGCTCTCATTTTCCCCAGGACTTTACAATAAAACAAAGTGACATGAGAAAATTAGAGAAGTTACTTTCTTTTCCTATTTATAGCAATATGATCCACCCACTCAACATGGAAATACTGTGCTAGCGGTTTCCCCCCCAGAGACGAAGTGGTTATTGCATCACACAGCTTCCTGGAATGATAAGAGAGATGAAAATAATTCTAGACAGAAAGGGAGTGAAGTCTTATGATACTGTGGTCACACATTTCATTCTTACAAAACCTATCATGTGCTGTGACGGTACTATAGGAATAGTGCTACACCCTTCCCTACATCATTTTGAAGAGTGCTGTGCTATGTTACAGAAGTTGCAAGGAGCACAGACCTCTTTAAGAGGTAAACTTACCAAACTCCAGTCTCAGTTTCTGTTCTTTATTTTTAGATGCAGGTGATACATCATGAATTACACAGGCCATTTTTAATATATAAAATATAGTGGGGAAATTCCCTCCACTGGCCTCATAAACTCCTCACCAATGAACACAAACTTCCTGATCAGAAAAATATCCCTTTTGTTTCACACACCTCCATCCTTCCTCCTCACGCCAACATTTTACATATACGTGTACTCTGAACTAGTCTTGCCAAGAAAGCCCCATTATAGGTTTGTCTTAGGGTCACCATAAATTGGAAATGACTTGAAGGCACACAACAGCAACAACAATTCATATGCCATTTCCCCCACTTAAATTAGTCTACGCAGTGGTTGATAGAGTAACTCTTTATTTTTAAAAGCATAATATTTCAACAAAAAACAAAACAACAACAAAAAACCCAGGCACTCAAGTCTATTAGTAAACAGAGCATAAGTGACTATCCATTAAAAATAGCATGCATTCATAAGGATTTTGCACTGGCACCTTTAAAAAATGCCAAGATTAGTACCTTTCCCTGAGCTGTCTATGGCAGTCATTTCATACACGGCCACGGTGCACCAGTGCTGAGAAGGGCCTTTCTTATAATGCTTCCCAAGTCTCACAGAAAGATGAGTTAGATTGGACAATATCAGTCTTCAGGCTGAACACACAATAGAAAGCATTCTGCCCCCTGTAAGTTTGCATATGCAAGCTAGTGCCTACCTCCGTGCCATCATACCTCCTCTCAGCAGACAATGGGAATGCTGGTACTCTATGTAATTCCAAATTGAGGTTTCCAAATCAAAACCTGAGACCTGGTCCTGGTGGTGTCTTTCAACAAGCATTATATGTTAAGTATCAACTACAGCTGTTCACAGCTTATCAATCAAACACACACAGAGAAAGAGACAGACAGCCAAATGTTTTCCTGTTTAGAAATTAAAATAGAAAATGGCTGTTCCTAAATCAGGTTGAAATGAGAGAATTATTCTTTCTCACTTGCTTAGGGAGACTGAAATCTTTAATCTATGTGCTTCTAGCCAGAAGATGGATGCAAAGCAGAGTGGATGGTGAGCCCTGGTGCCATAATCAAGAGATAAAGGAATCTTTAACTAAGGGGCTAAGCAGACCAGTGTTTAACACTGACCTTGGGGCAGAGTGGGGACATGGCATCTGCACACCACATGCCCCGACACTGTCCCAATGCCGGTGTCACACGGTGTGCCTGGGGGCATCACGGCACTCCTTTGGTGCAGCGTTTAGACAAACTGCACCAAAGGAGTGCCAAAAAGCTTCCTTTTTGCCAGCACTAAAAGGAGTGGCATTTTGCTGTTCTTTTTAACCCTGACAAAGAGCTAGATTGGGGCTGTGGGATGTGGTTACCATGGCCCCAATCCGGTGAGGAAAAGGGCAGTGGGACGCTGTTCCAAAAGGGCAGTCTGTTTTGGAGAGTGTAACAAATCTTTGCAAAATAGCAACCTTTTGCTTTACTAGCTGAACTGGAAATTTGCACACAGCCCTTTCCCTCTTTCCTGGAACTGAGCTTACCAAAACTGGAGAATTTATATCCAGGTTCTGGTATGTGGCAACCCTATAATTCTGTTTTCCAAACCTTTGCACAGCATTTGTCAATGACCACTGGATTTATTGGCTGGAACATTTTGCGAATTATAGTCTAAAGTCTTCCTTTTCTAGAATGTTATTCCACCATGACTGGGTCTCACATGTGTATGACAGAGTGATGTGGACTTGGCATTTGATTTGATTACTTTTTGTACCAGTTCTGTTTCTCTATGATAAATTTGATATGGGCAGGATCCCAGTGGCCCTCAGGCCATTTTAGGACAAAAAAGAGATTTTTCAAGGCTGTGAGCAACAGACATTGGTTCTTTGTACAGCCCTAGTAACAATAAATTGATTCCGAGTCCATTTGTGGAAGGATCTGACAGAAACACAAAGGGAGAAAAAGCTGGAGAGGAGGAAAGAGACTGCCATAATTAATGTTTTATCATATACACAGGAACACTCACATGAGAAGGAACTTCCTTGTGCCATAAGATAACACAATATTTGGGTTGTCACATTTGAAACTTTTTATGTATGAAACAATGGAAAGTAGATGCAGCCTTAGGTCACAGAATTGCAAGCTGTCATTAGCAGCTTTTATAAGAAGCCATAATTATTATCCAACACTAAGTATGAGAACATATTTTGTCTGCTTGAGGGATTTAGACTGATTTTAACTTGGCCTTAATTAGAAAACATCACAATAATCTGTAGCCTCGGGCTTTTCCTACCCACCCACTGAATGAAGGCTTAACTTAGCACTCAAAACAAACTTGAGAGGCTGAACCCGAATCCCCATGTTCAAATACAGAGGTTTAGTATACAATAGTGTCCTTTATATCTAGCCTTGGGAAGAGGTTTCATGCCAATGTATGTCAGTGCTCCAAGTTGTTTCAGTTTTAAAAAGAATATCTGAAATGGGGGTGACAAACCTTTGGCTCTCTAGATGTCAAACTGCTACTCTGATCATACTTCACCATTGATCAGGTTGACTAGGAGTGATGAGAAGATGCTTCGTGAATGAGGACGCAGATAGAACAAACCAGAAGAATCTACAATTATGTTTCCCACTCAGAAACAAGGGTGTCACTAGGGGCTGCAGGGGGTGCATATTGCACCAAATGATACCTCAGAGGGTGAACACTTAGTGGAGAAGTTGCTCCTGTTTGTCCTTAGGCACACACCTTGGCCACCCTTCTCCACCAGCCAAGACGCCTCTCCCATCCATTGGCTGTGGCTGCTGGTGGAGAGGACTTTCCCACTCATCCATTAGCCCCACCAGGCTTGAAAGGGGTTGCTGGATGGTAGCAGCATTCCACTCCCACCATGGCAGAGGTGGCCTGACTGGCAGGGGATAGGTGGCCGGGAGGGGGTGACAGCCTGGGGGGGGGGGTTGACAGCATCAGTTACTACACTGGGGTGGCACCAACCCTAGTGATGCCACTGTTCAGAAAGCCATTTTTACCATTTCAAGCTCACTCTTGTCAGCATGACTTATTGCCGAATAGTGAATTCATGCAGTTCTTAATCATAAAATTACAAACAGTTGAAGGTATGTCTTGCACCGCGAACAAGAAAGGAAATTTCCATGTTCCATGTTGATTTTAAGTTGATATATTTTAATGTATTGATTGATTGATTGTGTGTGTGTGTGTGGGTATGGGTATGGGTATACACTGATCTACGTGATGTAGAAAAAGATGTCTTGGCCCTTATCTTTTTGTGGATTTTTTTCTTACATAAACATGCTAAATAAAAAAATCTCACCCAGCACTGTTTTCACTCATGTCATCAGCAGCAGCAGCAGCAACTACTACTACAACTACTAGTACAACCTACAGAATTTCTTATTTGTTAAACAGGGATTGCAATAATGCTAATGTTATAAAATTCAGACATCCCACCATATGAAAAATCCAGCAAAAAGCATTTCCCTTCTTTGAACTTCATTTTGTTCTGTTTCTTGAATCAGAACGCTGCCAATTCCCAACGCCTATTAGGTGGCCTGATGTCAGAGAGTGGAAAATGCATAAAACACACATACAACAGAATGTTTCAGAGTGCCAGATCTTTTATTCCTTTGAAGTAGTACTGATAAGAAGATCCACCGGAGGAGGTCCATTGTGATTTATTTTAATATTTTGAAAACATCAAAACTTTTGTTCTGGATTATATGAAATGGAGTGCCTTGGCCCCTTCAATTCAGCCCAGTAGAAGTTCTATCATCCTGTTAATAGCAAATCCAGTTGTCTGGATGGCAATCCTTATATAGCCAAAATGTCATTATCCATAAACAAAAGGTTCATGGACATCATTTTTTGTGGGTTTTTCAGGCTATGTGGCCATGTTCTAAAAGAGTTTGTTTCTGACATTTTGCCAGCATTTGTGGTTGGCATCTGCAAAGAATGCTGACATGGAAGTGAGTGGGAAGTGTGTGCGTGCGTGTGTATGTATATATATAAGCAAAAAATATTATTCATATACTGTGTCAAGTGGCAGAGGGTGTAGGTAGAAATAAAGGGGGTCACAAGTCTAAGAATCAATGGGTTAAACTTCAGCTAATGGCACTTAGTGTCAGTGGAGAAGTGAGTTCACTCTCATTCAAGATGTTAAAAGAGTTGAAACCTATTCCCAAAACAGGTGCAACACCTTGAAAAGCAACTTTAAAGTTTAGATTTAAACCCAAAACATATTTTTCCCTCAATGTTAACCACAGCATGAATGTTAGAAGCATTCTAGCTAGCTGTTTCTCATCATCTTTTTTACAAATAGAACCAGAGTTAAGACAACTTTTTTTTTTAACTTCTCCTGTTCTTTCCCCCTTTGTATATATGACTTTGTCGGAGCAAAATCTGATTGTGTGAGTCTTGATAAAATCTCATAAACACTTAGCAGGACTACACCTTGTTTGTATGGCCCCTTCCCAGTTGCCACTGGCAGCCTAGCGAGCTTTTTCTTCTTTCACCGGGGCTGCCTAAATGCCAGGAAACAAGCCAATGGGTCATAAAACACAATGGCTATTATCAATTTGTAACCTTTCCCCTTCAAACAATTGCTCCAAAGAAGAAAAGAGGGGCTGATGCTTCATGAGCTGGTTTGAACAAACAATGGCTGAAGCCCAGGTGCTTGATCCAATGGGGAAGCCAACTCACCAGGCAGCCTCTCTGTTGGTTGTTTGTTTGTTTCCTCCAGCAATTTGTACAGCTGCAGAGGGAGGGAGGAGGACGTTATCTTGCAGCCCATAGCAATGCCCATGTGATCATGGATGTATGCTTCACATCAAGTCCAGTTGCAAACATGTCATCTTGCCTTGCTCTTAGCATCATTCATGCCCTGCTTGGTAGACACTAAGACTCTGAATGGGCTTCTGCTTGGAGGGATCGTAATTCCCCACACCCACAAGCCAGCTTTGGCAACAACACTGTAGATGACGTACAAATACCACGGGCATCATCCTAACACCAGCATCACTGTAGAAGTGCGGAGGATTTAGAATGCACCAGGTGAAACTCCAGAGGAGGGGTGACACCCAGTTAGGCCCTCCTCCTCCTCCTGTGATGGCAGGCTTTCTCCTGGGGAAGGGGAGAAGCCCAGCAATAATACAGCAGGGGGGTGAACACATGCCCTTCCTAGGTGATACCCTAACTAGTGACACCACTGAATCCTAAATGCAATGCTGTCTGGGACTCATGGGAGTTGCGGTTAAACAACTTCTGGCGGGTTGCAGTTTCTCCACTGCTGCTTTAAGGTATCCATGGCTGCTTGTGCACTGCAGAAATAATGCAGTTTGACATGGCTTTAACTGCCATGGCTCAACACTTTGGAATTCTGGATTTTGTAGTTTTGTGAGATATTTCATCTTCCCTGTCAGACAGTTCTGGTGCCACAGCAAACTACAAATCCCAGGATTTCATAGCCTTGAGCAATGGCAGTTAAAGCAGGTGTCAAACTGCATTATTTTTTCCGGTGCACATGCAGCCCATCTTTACTTTAGTACATACATGAAAAGGCTGAAAACACTGGGGGAATGATCCAATATGGATCAAGAGGCATTTCTCAGGGTCTTTAAAAACTATCCAAATGACATTTCTGTTCTCCTGGACTATTTTCTGGTAATACCCAACATCAGCTCCCTTGAGTAGGTTTCTTTTCCATTCCAAGACAAATCAAATGCAGAAAAGGCTCTATATCTTTTCCTCCTGACTTATTTTCTTTCCCACCTTATAGCTGCAGTGCACCAGTGATTCAATGAATCAGTGAAATGGACTTTTCCTTTCTAACACTGCAGTATTTATTTTTTTAAAAAATTAAAAAGAAATGAAGAGAAAATTTCCCCTTTAAATCATAGATTCATCTGAGTCAACCATGACCCTTTTAAAAACAGACCAAAACAAAAAATTTGGAGGAACCCAAGCACATATTCTAGAAATCACTATAAATTGCTCCCCAAAAGGAATGAAACAAGTGAATCATAGACAATGGCAACTGACAAAACCCAGCAAACTCCAATGATCTGCATTGTCAGAACTCATGCTTCTTTTTCGCCAGTTTATAAGAGCCCTGGGTCAGCTCAGTTTTCTCATTGTCTCCTATGGAGACACGAAGACATCCACTTCTGCAATACAGGGAGAACACCCAGGGCCAGCTCATCCATATAGGCAACATAGGCAGTTGCCTAGGAGCGCAAAAAGTTTAGGGGCTCCTCCTGCACTCCTCCTGGCTTTGCAAAAAGGAGCAGCACCAGGGGAGAGCGAAAGGCATTTGCCTGGAGCGTCCGCACGCACAGCCCCAGGCAAGCGCCAGCCAGGAGCAGCACCAGGGGAGAGCAAAGGGTGCTTGCCTGGGGCTAAAGTGATGCAGATAGTTTTGTGTGATATTTATTTAGCCTTCTCTGTTGTATTTGTTGCTCTTGTGTGCCTCCAAGTCATTTCCAACTTATATCAACCTCATCCAGGGGTTTTCTTGGCAAGATTTCTTCAGAGGGGGTTTGCCCTTGTCATCCTCTGAAGCTAAGAAAGTGTGACATGATCAAGGTCACACAGTGGGTTTGCATGGCTCAGCCAGGATTTGAACCCTGGTCTCAGAGAATGCTCAGAATGCTTCAAGGCTTCCTTGCATGTGCTGTTGCTTTTCTCTCTCTTTTTCTGTCCCCAGTGAATTAGTAGTTGTGAATTTGGGTCTTGGAGTTGTGCTGATAGGCGCTGTACAGACGGGCCCTATGGGGCACTGTCGTTATGTGCGAGGGGCAGTGCTTCCAGATGTGACTTGCCCCTCCCACGTGACGAGGGCATCAAAATGGGGGCACCCTGTACATACGGGTGCCGCCATTTTGACGTGATGGATGCATAGCATCTGCACATCGTGGTGCCTTTGTGATGCTGCAGGAGCGCCATTGGCACCTTGCAGCGTCACAAAGACGCCACAGAAGAACCCGCTTTTGCGGGTTCTTTTTGCTCCGTGATGGAGCCGTGCAGTTTGTCCACTGCAGCTCCCTCACGGAGCAAACCAGGGCGGCGGGAGACCGCCCTTTTTGGGCGGTCTGTATCCCTCCATAGGCATGTCAAAATGTCCTCCATTTTGAGCATGATTGAGAAACATGAAATATATTGTTTTTTATTAATGTTTTTGGCTTTAAATTGGTTGTGTCCTCCATTTTTTTGAACATCCTCCAATTTAGCTTACATTTTGTCCTACATTGCATCCTACATTTTTCCTACACTTTGATGGGCTACTGGGGGGGTGTGCCAAAATATTTTTTGCCTAGGGTGGCCAAATACCTAGAGCAGGCCCTGAGAACACCTAGGAGCAAAGGAATGGGAGAGTGGGAGGGAGAGAGAATCATATAATTGGAATAGACCACAAAGGCCATCCAGTCTAACTCCTGCCATGCAGGAATACTCAGTCAAAGAAATCATTTTTAACTGCATTTGAAAACTGAGGATTTCTGGATTGCGGAAAGAAGATACCAAGCAATGTTTAAACCGTAGTAAACTCCTAGGTCATTTGCTGTATTTCATCCCTTCTTTATTTTCTGTGAATGCCCAGATTCATTTCTGACAACATTAACGTGTGCTGTAGTGTGTAAAAAAATAAAATAAAAGATGCTTCAATGGCCTTAATGAAACACAGAACACTTTATGCAGTCATCAGCAAATGCTTGTCCTATTTTCCTTATTTGAAACATGAAGGTGAAGTTTCAGTCTAGACAAGCCGCCTGGAAGACCTTCTCTTATGAACCTTAATCCCTGTGGGACACATCATCTTTAAACATGTTTCTTATTTTCCAGACAAACCCAGGAGATCTGCATCTTTCAGTAAAATTCCTGGCTGCATTAAAATTGCCTTTTAGTCTTGATTTATACTTCAATAAAAATGTTTTTTAATGTATTTTAAAAACCTTTGGTACCATCAGTAATAGAATAGCCTTTAAACATTATCTAAGGGAAGACAAAGACAAGTAAAAATTGATATTATCATATGAGATTTTTCAGATTTTGCTTTTCATCTCTAAATATGTATAGAAAGCCTTCTTGTATCTTTTTCTAATGAGAATAAGAAAAGAGATATATCAGGTAGTACTCGTGACAATACATTTAGAGCTTGGAAGGTTGTTGTTGTTATTATTATTATTATTGACAACAACACATCAGCATGGCCACTGGGCACCATCACTGAAGGATTCTGGGAGCTGTTGTACAAAACACTCTAACTTTCCCAAGCTCTGAACGTATTCTAACATCACAGAAGATGTCCTGTCATTTTGTGGGTTTTGCTTTATACTGTAGTAGATTGTTCCTGAGTGCTCTTCTTGCCTTGCTGATTTGTTTCTTCACCTCCTTATTGTAGCTTGAGAAATGTCTGTTGTGAATCCAAGGGTTCTGAGTTTCTGTCTTGAGAATTGGAGCCGATGGAGTTGTGTCAGAGGCCTTGGCTGTAAACAATAGATTTTGTACTGTGTTCTGGGTGGAAACTGGAGGCATGTAAGTATATACAGTAATATGTGGGGTTTTGATAGAACATGGTCTTTAGAAATCCATTGTGCATTTGCACAGCAAGGCAAGATTAGTAAGCGGGAATAATATACTACAAGACAAACCAAAGACAAAAAATGAGAGACCACTCTTAGTGGTCACCTACAGTCCCTATTGGAGACCACTCAAATGCATCATCAATGAACTATCTGAGAAGGTGGAGCAGGATATTCCATATGAAAAGAACTGAATAGTGTTAGCATACTGTTAACAGAGCATCCTGCCCTCTTCTGGTTCCACTGTTTTCAAGTCCTAATTCAGTTTTCAACCTGAAATCATGGTTATGCTTTTAGTTAAATAACATAATGTTATCTAGCTAAATATCAATTCTCTAACAGCACACAGAAGCTACATTTGAGTGCCACAGTAAACCAGAGCCACCCCAAGCCCTTTTGATACCAGAGGCACAGCAGAAAATGGTCTCTCTCCTAGTCATGCATGGCAAGATATCTACCAAAGTAATTCTGGCACATGAGTTAGAAAATCTCTAAAGAATTTCTCCTCACCACTGTCAGTAAAAACGTAATAATGACAAATTTTAATAATTAACCATTTGTTATTCTTTCAAGAAACATCACATCTTTGGGCAGAGGCAGCCTCCTCATTCTGCCTAATGGTAGGGCCTGCCATGAAATAAACCATGGCACCATGATGGGAATAACTCTAAATGCCAAGTTTTATTCTTGTCATGATAAAGTCTGGCTTGTTGTGATGTCCAAATAACTGCAGCCATAATAGGAATAACTGTATTTGAAACTAAATAAGAGAAGCAGTCTCCTAAGAATGCTGGACCTATATTCTAACTTAAGCATCTTGTATGTCAGGTCCAGCACCTGGAATGGTTCTGTAGATTGAGATAGGACTCTTTGGAAAACTTTGTCAATGTTGCTAGTAATCTTAAGGGTCCATCAATGTAATGAATTTATTCCAGCTAAAGATATTTGATCTCTCTTTCCCTCCGTCCCTCCCTCCCAGACATACTTGGAAGGGACCAATTGTGCCTGACTTTGGCTCCCTGATCTGACGTCTGGCTGAGCTCTGAGGTTTAACTGAGACATTCCTTGAGGATGTCCTAATTGGTAAAATGATCTCATTTGGGCAAATGTTATGTAATACTGATGGTATATAATTACAGTGTTTGGACACGTTCACGTATGCCCATCACATTCACACAAAATCCCCCAGCTAAGTGAAGAGGGCTTGTGCTTGAGCCAAGAATGCAGCACTCACAATGTCTGGGGTCAATAGCCATTTCCAAATATTCAAACAGCAGCAATGTTTAAATAAGAACAAAAAGGCCTCAAGATAATTACGAGGGGAAGCCTTTCCTTGGTTAAGGTCTGGGCAATTATAACAGCATTCCTGTTAGGTGCACTTTCTACCAGACTAACCAGTCTGTTAGCTATCTGAAGGGATTTTAACAAAATTGAAAACTATTAATTCTAGGAAGTGGAGGATGTTGTTGTGTTATGGCAAAGCTGTGAGTCTATGCGAGCATTCACACTATAGAAATAATGCAGCTTGACACCACTGTAGCTCCATCCTATGGAACCCTGGGATTCATAGCATTCACAAGGTCTTTAGCCTTCTCTGCCAAAGAGTGCTGGCTCCTCAGAAAACTACAGATCCCAGGATTCTGTAGGATGGGGTCCTGACAGTTAAAATGGTGTCAGGCTTCATTATTTCTACAGTGTAGATGCACCCTAAGATTAGCTGAACAAAGCCTAAGAGAGGCTGGATTGTGGCATGAACCTACAGCCCTCTACAAGGCCAGATTAAGATATACTGGGGCCACAGACCCGGTCCCCAAATACAGCCTCCTTTAGGCATGTGTGACCAATTTCAAGACAAGCAAAGAAACAAAATAATATAACAGACAGCAGCAACAACAAAAAATGTTCATGTACAAATCCACTCTCAACCCTGCAACTTTAATGAGATTAATAGCTTGATCCATCGAAATTTTACTCAATTGCTCAAAGTATCAATGATAGCAAGCATACGGGAGGATTCAGGATGTGACCTGAAGCAGTGACAGCAGCAGGAAGTGATCCCTTTTTTTCTTCAGCACTGGGCTCCCTGGCCTGCAAGGAGGCTGGAGAAAAACCACCAACTGAATGACTGATAAACCTGCCCTGCCAGTATGAACCTGCCTAGGTGCTACACAGACCTGCCTCAAGTCCCGGCAGTCAAATCAGTTAGGTTGGTGGAATAAGGCCTCTTCGGTGATGACTTTGTCCTTAAGGGGTAGCTAATCTGCATTAAATGGATCTTAAAGACCAGTGTGGTATAGTGGTTTGAACCTATAACTCTTCAGACCAGAGTTGTGATAGGTTTGCCTTAGGGTCACCATTACTCTTTTGTCCATTACTGTTTACTCTGTCAACCACACTTAGGGAGTGCTTAAGTGCACTGATAAGAGGTATAGAAATGCACTTGCTATTGCTTTTGCTATTGCTATAAGTGTAGAAGGTTAGGGAAAAGGGAGTACGTGGAAAATGGTTCTAAATGTAGAATTTAATTTTGTGAGAATCTTAGCTTTCTTTTCATTTGTAAAAAGAAAGAAAGAAAGAAAGAAAGTTTAGTCTTTAACCCACAAGGCTTCAAAGAAACTATAGTCCTGTGGCCTTATGGCCACATAAGAGAAACTGTGCAAAATCCAACTTTGTACGAGTAGGTTTAGGTTCCGGCAACTGAGCTCTCCCTTTTGGAACCCCTCAAAGAATCAAAAAATCTGTTCCAGGGGATACTCCAACCTTCTTGAGCAGATATGTGAGATGCAAAGGGCTTCATGGTAAAGGGTAATTGTCCCCTTCCTGTTCTGCTAATGGAAACCTTCCATCAGCTCAGGGACAGTAATTGGATTTTACTGTTACTCACATCTGCTCAACTAACAGGGCTCACTCAAGATATTTTGCTGCCTGAAAAAGAGGAACAAATGGAAACACTCTTGCCACATTGATGGTCCATTGCACCCAAGCTAACAAAGCAGAACTACAACACAAACACATTTCTTCTGTCCCTCACTGTGGCAATAAAAATACAATTATAATTGTTGTTGTATGCCATCAAGTCATTTCCAGCTTATGGCAACTCTAAAGTAAACATATCATGGGTTTTTCTTGGCAAGATTTGTTCAGAAGGGGGTTGCCTGTCCCTTCCTCTGAAGCTGAGAGTGTGACTTGTCCAAGATCACCCAGTGGGTTTCCATGCCCAAGTGGGAATCTGGACCCTAATCTCCAGAATTGTAGTCCAGCACTGAAACCAGTACACCACACTGGCACTCTAACAATTATAATACATTTTAACAATCTGTTATCTATTCATGATTCCAAAAATCTGTTTCTTAAGGCAACAACTTCCCTCCTTCCTAATAGTAAAGCCAGTCCTGTTCATTGAGGTGATTACACAGATTAAAGACAACTTCTTTGGTTGGTGAAAAAACAGAATACAGTGGCCTGAACCCCTATTGTCACATTCCTACTAGAGCAGATCCATCGAATCACTCACCATTTATTCACCATTGATTCAGTGGGCCTATTCTAGTCAGGGTTAACTAATAGGATTTAGGCCTGTATGTGTCTGTATACATATTCCTTCTCTCCAACTGTCCCACTTTGGCAGAGACAGTTCTGATCAATCTTCTGTCATCCCAATTTTTCAGCTGCTTTTAAAATACCCCCATTTCTATCCCCTCCTCCCACTTTCTCCCTTTGTTCTCGGTTTACTTCAAATGCTGCAAACTGAATTCAAAGTACAAAAGCAATTTGCATCTATTAATTCAGCAGTGATGGGAGGAGAGAAGGCAACATAGCCTTGTTTTTCAGGTAGAAGCAAAGTGCTGCAACCTCTCCTAGCTTGTTTCATTTGGGAAATGTTGGAGGACATACACACAAAGCACTAACACTGCACAAAACGAGGCACCGGAAAACCTCTTTTGAATGTCTTTTGCCAAGAAAACCCTATGATGAGACAATCCAAAATGAACCAAGAGACAGTGCCACAAGGTGAGACTTCTAGGTCGAAGGCATTCAGCGAGGTACTGGGAAAGAGCAGAGTACAAGTAAGTGCTGTGATTAATTATGCAATTGGACTCAAGGCAAAAGGATGTTCAGCTGTTGACATGATCAGAGGTGAAAAGAAATTCTGAAGTTGTACAACACATATAGGAACATAAAATGTAAGAATCAGGGGAAACTTGACATTGTAGAACAAGTAATGGAATGTATAAACACTGCAATACTTGGTGTGAGTGGAGCGAGAAATACCAGGTGTTCAAACTGGGTTCAGGAAAGGAAGAAGCACTAGAGATCATATGGAAAATATACATTGTATAATGGAGTGCACCAATAAATTTCAGAAGAAAATGAGGTTATAGCAAAGCTTTCAGGTGTGTTGATCATGAAAAACTATGGGTTGTTCTTAAAGAAATGAGTGTGCAACAAGATTTTATTATCTTGATGCTTAATCTGTACTCAGGATAAGAGGCCACTATCAGGATGGAATACAGAAAAACAAAATGGTTTCCAATTGGCAAAGAGTTCAGTCAAGGCTGTACTGTATTACCTATTTGTTTAACTTGTATGCTGAATATATCATATATAAAGCAGGAATAGACTCTGAGGAAGGAAGCATGAAAATTGGAGGAAGGAACATCACCAATGTAAGATATGCAGATGACACAATAGTATTAGCAGAAAATAGCAGAGACTTGGAATGATTACTAAAGAAAGTCAAGGAAGGAAGAGCAAAGGAAGGTTTACAGTTGAACATTAAGAAAACAATTATGATTTACAGATGTTTAAAATAGATGATGATGATATTGAAATCTTGATTTTCCATACTTTGGCTAAATCATTAATCAGGATAGAGACTGCTGTCAAAAAATCAGAAAAAGACTAGGACTTGGGAGGGCAGCTATGGAGGAACTAGATAAGATCCTGAAGTGTAAAAATATGTCATTGAATACTAAAGTTAGGATTGTCCATGCCACTGTATTTCCTTTTACTATATATGATTGTGAAAGCAGGACAGTGAAGAAAGCTTTTAAGAAGAAAATGAACTCATTTGAAATATGGTGTTGGAGAAGAGTTCTATGGATACTTAAGAATGCTAAAAAGACCAGTAAATGGGTGTTAGGATAAATTAAACCTGAATTCTCCATAGAAACCAAGGCCCCATTCCCAACAGCATATTTGCCCTGGGTAGATCCGGGTCGGCTTCAGTAAGCCGGTACCAAATCTCTCCGGAAAGAAGTTCCTACTAACCTTTGCCCCGATCGAAGCTCCCCAGTTCAATTTACACCGCTGATGTTCACATTTCCAGAAGTAGTGCTTTAAGAAGGAGCCTCCTTGTTGTCAATCAAATTCACTTCTGGTGTCGTCAATGGTGATGTGTCATGCAGCCATTTGCCAATGGCATGGGTGCTGTACCCCTCCATTATTAAAAAAAATAATAGTGGCAACGTTAGTATATTCTGTCAACTTGCCATTTATACAAGGGTGCACAGGATTGGGGGGGCTGGGGAATGAGGAGGAGGAGAAGGAGGGGAAGGCACAGGTTGCAGAAGAGGACCAGGACCAGCACAATGGGGAAGGCAGGGGAGGCCAGTGGCTGTGGCTGTGGCTGCTGCGGCTGCTGCGCGGTCCCTCCTCAGCTGCCCCGTCACCTGGGAGAAAGAGCAGCAGCAGCAGGAGGGCACAGGCTCCCTGGGCTCTTACCTCTGCTCTGGGGCCACTGCTCTGGGGCCACCACAAATTAACAGAACTGAGGCCTCTGCAGAGCCTGGGGAGGCCGAAGAAAGCCAGGTGTTAGGATGCTGGGTGTGAGTGTGCCGCTGGCTGAATGGCCCTGCGGCCTCAGAGGAGGCCTTGGAAGCCAGAGGAGGCTGAGCATGAGAGTGCCATTGGCTGGGTGCCTCCACAGCCTCAGAGGAGGCCTGGGAGGCCGGAGAATTCCATAGCACTGAACTAGGCCACTTAAAGCAGGGTCATACGCAATGTATGGTCCAACCTGGAGTCCTCTTCCTCCAGCCCCCTTTCCTCCATTCCCTCCCTCCCCATGGCTTGGGGCTGCTTTCTAGAGGCGCAAAAGGGGGGATTGACAGCTGAGACTCCCTCCCCCATCTACGGGGCTCCATATGAAAAAGGAAGCGCTGCTGGCAGAGCCTCTGCCCAGCAAGTTGGTGGGGCTCTTCAAGGGGATTTGGGGGCCAGACCCCTTGGCCAAACTATCAGCTGAGAGTGAAGGGGCCCCTCGAGCAACCAGGCATATCATAACAAGGCATTAGCATAATCTGTCACCAAATTAAAAAAAAGCTTGCAAAGCGACCGGTGTGAATGGGGAGACATGTTGCGCCCATTGTCCACCCTCTGACTTCTATCCCTTCCCCTGAACTTGACCCAATCATGACCAGGGCCAAGTTCACATTTGCCGGCAGCAGGGAAGAACCAGGTTTTCTGAAAAGCAATGGGAAAAACCCTGCTTTCAGAAAACCCGCTCTGAGGGGGATTTGCCTCAGATTGGGTGTGCAAAACCCCAATCTGGGTGTGTAAAAACTGGCGCCAGTGGGAACTACCCACTTTTAATCCAGATTGGGAATCGGGCTAAAAGGTAGTGTGAATGGCCCCCAAGATGACTAAACTGAGATTGTAATACTTTAGACACAGAATGATGCACTAGAAAAACTATAATGCTTGGTAAGGTAGAAGGCAGTAAGAAAAGAGGAAGGCCACATTACAGATAGGTTAAATCAAGGAAGCCATGGCCCTATTGATGGCAGAGTGACTGAGGGTCCACATAAGATGAAGTCTATTCGAAAGGAGTTAGCAACAACAAAACGGATGCCTCATTACTGAAGTCTTTCATTCTCTTACAGGGGTTAATATGTATCAGTAAGTCAGAAAAGTTTCTTCTTGCTAAATGGCCAGTTAAGCACTCTGAACTATAATCTGAATCTTCTGAAGACTCATGCAGTTATGTACTTTCTCCTTCTACTGTCATGACTGCCAACAATTCTTGCTATGCATATATCTTTGGGCTTCATTTTTCAGTTCTGTCATTTTTAATCCCATGAGGAGGAAAAGGTAGAAAATAAAATGGCACTTGTCCCTGTGTATTATGTATTATGTTTATTTATGGTCTTTGACTTAAAGATTTAAATGACATCCAAGATTTGGGCTGCTAGAATCTTTTGAAATCACTTACATCATTTGTGGGCTGACACTGGAGTTTATTGATTTGGCAAGATTTGTATATGTGCAAAGCTGGAAAAAAACATGACAGTTCTTAGGCACCAGTGCAATATTTTAGGAGCTCTATTTTGTGATAAATGCTGTTTTGTATTTTTTTGTTTCAGTCCTAGCCCAAATCCATGCTATTCTCAGAAGACTGAAATCAAACAAAATATCTGTGCAAATGAACCCAGAGCCAACCTTGGCTTCGAAGAAGGAACCTCTTAAAGCAGCATGTCAGCATCAATTACCTTATTTAAACCAAAACTTTCCTTAACAAGAGAAGCAAAAGAGTATAAATTGGTCACTGGAGAACTGAAGCCAACTTTGAATTGCTGATAAAGACAGAAGCTTTGGAATCAAAGGCTTACACGTTCCAAATGCTTAATAGTTTCTGGCTATTGTAGTCTCACACAGATGTCTAATTTCTGCTTGAGATCCCCAGCTCCCCTTTGCTAGTTAGTCCAGTGTGATTTCCCACTGGTGGATTCACTAGCTCAGATATCACAGAAGCTGAATTCTTTCTCCTTTTTCATCTCCTTGCAGCCCCAGGGTCAAACTAGATGTTAAGGAGAATTGGCATTCCTTGTGATAAAATTCCCTGTGATGTTCCCTCCCACAGTGGATTTTCTTTAGAAATGAATGGGTCAGCACACAGTCAGACTTGGAAATTAAGCCCATGTTCATATCTTCATGGCCAGCCACAAAACAAAGGAAGCAAAATGCAGGATACATAGGTGCAGAAAATGTATTATGACACACATCTTTCATCACTTGATGGCGCAGCTCTTCTAAAGAGAACATGTTTAATATATCATCTAATTTTACTTCTAAACTTTGGAAGGCACAGTCATGGTTCAGGGACGCTGTAATGTTCATTTGCTCTTGTTGTTGTTGTTAACAGCCCTCGAGTCAGTCTCAACCTATGGCGACCCTGTGGATGAGACATCTCCAAGATCTCCTTAATAGAGGCTATCCATCTAGCATGCAGCCTTCCTCTCTTTCTACTTCCCTCCGACTTTCCCAGCACGTTTTTCCCAGTATGTCATGCTTTCTCATGATGTATCCAAAGTATGGCAACCTCATCTTCACTTCCCATTTGTTTGTCCTTTTGGCTGTCCACAAGATCCTCAACACTCTTATCTAACACCACATCTCAAATTAATTGATTTTCTTCCTATCTTCTTTCTTAACTGACCAGCTTTCACACAATACATTGTAACAGGGAATACAATGACTTGTATTATTCTAACTTTTGCACTCAGTTGTATATCTTTGCATTTTAGGATCTTTTCTAGTACTTTCATAGCCATTCTCCCCATTATTAACCTTCTTCTGATTTACTGGCTGCAATCCCCATTCATATCAATATTTGATCTCAGGTATGAGAACTTTTTTACTATTTCTATTTCTTCATTGTTTAGGTTGAATTTATGTAAATTCTCCATGGTTAATTATTTTTGTTTTCCTTATGTTCAACAGTAAGCCTGCCTTTGCACTTTCTTTCTTGATCTTTCTTAATAGTTCTGTAAGGTGTGTGAGGTGTCATTTGCACATCTTAGATTATTGATATTTCTTCCTCCTATTTTCATTCCTCCCTCTTCTGTATCTAAGCCTGCTTTCCTTAAAATATATTCTGCAGATGAGTTGAATAGGTGAGGTGATAAGATGCAGCCTCGTCTGACCCCTTTGCCAATTGGGAACCATTCTGTTTTTCCATGTTCTGTTCTGACAGTAGCCTCTTCTCCTGAGTACAGATTCCTCATTATGACTATCAGATGTGTTCGTGCTCCCATGTCTTTAAGGGCATTCTATAGCCTTTCATGATCTATGCAGTCAAAAGCTTTGCTACAGTCTATAAAGCGCATGCTGATTTTCTTTTTGAATTCCCTGGTGCACTCCATTAGCTATCATGTGTTTTGCAGTGTGGTCCCTAGTGCTCCTCCTTTCCTAACTCTAAAAATTATTATTTAAAAAAAAACCTTTAAAATATAGAATTGCCTTCAAATAACTCACAAATACCCACCCATCCAAAGAGACATTTTGGAAGTAATGATTAGATATACTAACAAGCAACAATGATTGCAATTGGTATCTTGTTTTTTAAAAAGGTTATGTTACCCACTCATTACATCCAAAGTAAAATGTTACAGGTAACACTGCTACTTGTAACATGTTCCTTCTTACTTTAAAATTGAAACAAATTAGAACAATAGTTATGAAATAGTAGGACAGGATCCTGGGTGAGTGGGCGGGTGAGATTTGCTCAAGGGGGCATGAGTCTTAGAGGTCCTGATCTCTCTTCTTCTTCCTAAACCTTTTAATGTGTAAAATTTACACATGCATTGAGTTAAATATTGCATTTACTTAAATAAAACTGTTCCAATTTGAACTGTGTTATTTCCTTATAAAACATTAAAATATGAATATACATGATGGCATGAATGAAAATTTACACACTAAATAAAATAGTTTTATTCATATACTACATTGAGTTGGGGTGTGTGTGTGGACATCCAGATGTAGATGTAAAGGGTAAAAAGTCTGAGTACCACTGAATTAGACCAACTAATTGATCAATTCAGTACCCTTATGAACACAAAAAATAGACTACACAGTTAAATGTCAATGAGTCATAATTATATTGCTACCCAATATGAGTTTTTCATATTGAGATCTTTTACCAGTGAGAGAGTAAACATAAATAATTTCCAGGTCTGGCCATTTCATTGTCTTTGTAGTTGATATGGTTCAATGCATTGGGACATTTGTAGATTCTTTTACAGCTAGTAAAAACGAAGCAGAGACAGTCACTGCTGTCTGATTTTCTTGTTCCCAGAAAATGGGGGAAACGATTTGCTTGGCAAAGGTTTCACCCATCTGTTTGGATGCAAAAGACTAAAGCGGCACTTCCCATGAGAGATAAATGGACTGGTATTTGGGGGCAGGAGCCAACTACTTCCTTTCTTCTGTGTCTGGCTTCCAAAGACAGAGAGGAAAAATGTAGCTGCTTGAGAAAAATTTCCTAACTCCATTCCAAACTTAAATATTTACACATTTAAATTCCATTTACTTCCCTCTCTCTCACACACACACCACTAATTTATAGAACACTGGAAATCTCTATGGTTTTGATGTTTGGAATTCCTCTTACTGGTGACAGAGAAACATCTGCCTGTTTTCAGCAAAACAGAGTTATTTTCCTTCCTCAAGAAATCACTCAAGCTACTCAAGTCCACATAGGGCAACTCTCTGGGAAACCAAAACTTTGTGAGTGCAAAACCAGCCATAGATTTTAATCCAGACACAATTTAGTCTCTGCCTTCTTCTTTGTTTCCAAACCTCTAGTTTTTCATTGTGCTCACCTGAAAGTATGTACTGCTAGGGAGGAAAGCCATGCTGGGTATGTTGCCAGCCCAATTTGCATGTGATTTTAATGATCATTAAAGAACAATCACTTATATGCATCCTATCTGTCACTGGGCTATCAAAATAGTGGTCCATAGTGTCCATCTCAGACCTTTCCAATGCACAACATACAGCTTTCTCACAAAAGGCAGGTAATCACATTTGCAGCAGGATTATAGCCTTTGATTCGAGCTCAGTGCATGATGTCGTCCCTCTTCTGTAGTCCTTCTGTGAAATACAGTTTTAAATGTGTTTCTTTTCATTAACAGACACACACACACACACACACACACAATCAGTTATTGATCTCCTTCCCCACCTCTGTTGTGTTTTCCTGTGCAAAAGTTATGTCCTGTGTGCTGTTGTGTCAATTTGGGGTGGTCAGTGGGCATGGTTTGGGCGGGGAGAAGTAGTGGATATTACAATCTGATTCCAGCATTCCAGCTTCATTCAGAAGTCTCTCTGGACTTTTTCACATGAGAAACTATGTGCTTCCATCCTCAAAACGGTTAAAGTGTTGGCATCCTGGAAAAGCAAGCAAATGCACTAATGTTTATCACACAGAGATCAAAACAAGGGTTTAAAAGCACATTACTTAGCCAAGAAAGTGGGTCAAAAGCAAATTTAGGTTTCAGATGGATGAGGACAAATCCCTTTGCTAGCTTGGAAATAATTTTTTGGGCATGCTCCAAACTGTCATTTCCGCAAGTGCACACACACGCACTTCAGAGAGGGAAGGTAAATAGGGAGGAAAATCCTCTTTGCCCCAGAAGCTCTTTCAGAGGAAGGCAGTCTGAGGTTTCCCTTTCCAAACTCCCATTAAACCACACACACACACATACACACACAAGATAGAGGACAGGGCTGGTCCATAAACATGCCTGATTTCAGTGGGGGCTGAAACTCCCAGATTCCCTCCTTTTCAAGGACATATTCTCCATTTCTCCCTCCTATACAGGAGGAATTCCCAAACATCCTCTCTCACTCTCTGCCTTCTCCCACCAGCTGTTCCCTTTAGAGCAGTGGTTCTCAACCTTCCTAATGCCGTGTCCCTTTCATACAGTTCCTCATGCCGTGACCCCCAACCATAAAATTATTTTCATTGCTACATGCTAATATGTGTTTTCCAATGGTCTTAGGCGACCCCTGTGAAAGGATCGTCCGACCCCCCCCCCAAGGGGTCCCGACCCACAGCTTGGGAACCACTGGCTTAGAGGCTGCAGGAAGAGGAGAACAGCCCCACAAAGGAAAGATGAGTGTGTGTGTGTACCCCTTTAAGAACAAGGCTGCCTCCCTCTCCTTGGCACAGCAAGGAACCATGGGAAACCTGGGAACAGAGAGAATCAGGGACATGGTTTTCAGACAGCTGCTATAACATGAAGAGAGCGAATTTGTGAATGAACTGGACTTGAAAACATGGTATTTTTCAGAAAATGCTTATTCCCGGATTCATCTCGCTTTCTATCTGGAGTCTGACCAGTTTGTGCATTGCATTGTCTGAAAAGCAATTGTGAAATTGTCCCTAATGCCCTGGATGATGTTGCATTGTGCCCAGTTTAACCTTCCAGTTTTCCCCATGTGAAAAAGCCTTCTGTTGCTACAATGCTATGATGGCATGGTGTGCTAATGTCCCCCTTCACACACACATGCCTGGAAATGTAAAAGGGAAAGGAGAAAGAGTTTTACTATTAAAACAAAACAAAACAAAACATTTATTTCATCAACCCCTCTGCCTTGTCCGTCAGATATACTAATCACTGCTGCATGAAAGTCAGGGATAGATCAAACATATATATCACAAATGTCTGATTTTCCTCTGTCAGCAATTAATTTAGTCTGGGAAATCTGATCTATCTCGATCAGAAAGTCTCACCACCACAAGCTTTTTTAAAAGTAAAACTTTTCATTTACATTTTCCTGGGCGGGGGCACCTATGTTTGTGTGTATGCATGTGTGCCAAACAATGAAAAGGGACAGAGAGAAAGGAGGTAGTGGGCAAGCAGTCCCAAATGTTATGTGCAATAAAGTTTTTTGTGTAAACAGGCATTGTAATTCCAGAATAGTTCCAAAGGTGCACAAGGAAAGAAAAATTCTGATAGCACAGCAGTTTTAAAGAAGATGGCTCTGTAGCAGGAGAGCAACTTGGTTCCATAAGGCTCATAGTTTTCACTAGACAGAATTGATTGGGTATCTTCCAAGAGTGTATAGTTATATCTTAACAGAGGATAGTTTCACTCCTTTTGCAACTTTCAAAGGTACCTTTGCAGACGTCACCTCATTAAATGGTGCAAGAAGAATATCCCATGGTTCAAATGTTTGTCCCATGCTGTGTCTTGGACTGCTGCATAGTGCTCTGTTGGGGATGTTGAAGAAGTGGCAATGATGTGGACAGGAGAAGGGTATGGCCAGCAGTTTGTACTATTCAGATGTTTTATTTAAAAGTAGCTAAAAGCAACTTTTTAATTTTTTTGAAACAAGCAACAGTTACTTTTTTAAATTATAAAAATAAAAATACACAAAATACAGGTCCATAATCTTGTTTTATGTTGACATTTATAATTGCTTAATGTGGAAATTACTTTAAAGACCATCTAAACAACACATTTAGCATGATTTTTGAAGTGATTGTCCCAAAAATGATGAAAGATGTCTGTTATAACATATGACTTCCTCACCTTTGCATCTCATATTTGATGGGACTTGTTTTGCAATTAGTCATTGGAAACAAAACTTAATTTGCAAGTCTGGTTTCTTAGGAATATCACTCTGAAGAAATCCCATTGTAGGAATGTTATATGCCAGAAAAACTGCAGGTGACCCACTTTGCCTAATGGTAGGGCCAACCCTGGAAAGAATAACTATGGACTGCAAATATGATCCTCTTCGCAGCTACTTTATATCTGTGTCTGTTCTGTATGGGGTGATTTGTAAATGTTTAACCTGGCTCTATGTTTCTCCCCAGGAAGCTTTTCTTAAACATTATACTCTGTATTGGCTGTATGCAGACTTACCTAACAGTAGAAACATATTAAACACCGAGTCTTCAGCATTTCCCATTAAAATCAGTAGACAGACATTTTTTTAAAAAAAGTGATCTGAATCAAGTATAATTTAAACCTAATGTGGGAGGAATTTTAAGCACAAATGTTCATAACACAAGGTGAGTGGGTTATTTTTAACTTCCCTCAGTAAGCCTTGGCTTGTAGGCGACTCTGTTTCATCCATCTTCTATATTTTATTCCTGCTCTCCAGATGAGTTATATCCAGAATGATAAATTGGACCCACTTCAGGGCCAGACAAAATGTTAGACAAAATACATTACACTCAGAACACTTGAACAACGTATCAGTTACACTCCTGTGGCCCATGAGTTATAATTCAGTTTCTTTAAATACCCCTGTCTGGATTTAAAAGGGTCACCTGAGTTCATTTTTATTCCATTTAGCAAGGAATGAGTGTAACACAGCAAATATGTACAGTGAAAGGCAGATCTTGAATATGCAGATGAATGAGAGAAATCCCTAACTTGTTTTAACATAAGTGGAGGTGCACCAGTTAGAGGATATCAATGTCGTCAGTGTGTTTTCATCATTCTCAAAATAGAGGATTCACCAAAATTGGTGTTGCACAACAAAAGAGATCAGAGATCCCACTGAGCTCCATTGCCAAAAGAACTCTCTGTTTTTCTTCACTGTTGCCTTTCATGACAACTTTGTGGTTCCAAATCTTCCCTGAATGTTTGCCCAGTTAAATAAGTGGCTACAGTGTATGGAACTCAATAGCTTTTCCCCAAGAGCTGTGTTATGAATGAGATGGCACTTTACTGGAAGAGGAAGTAAAATAAATTTAGGATTCTGGAAAAAGAAGAGAAGGGAATGTTATCCCTGGTGGACTGCCTTGCTTAAATAGAGTTCATTCCTTCCTCAGTTGAAGACAGGGTGAAGATAGACAATCTAAAAAAAGAAATTATCCTTAGCCTTGTTGTTTTGGCTTCTTCCAGGCAGTGATGTAGACTCGAGTCAATTGACTTGGATTCAAGTCACTTCAGTGACTGGGCCTGAACTCGACTTAGCAATAAATGATGCAGTGACTTGACTCCACTCATAACTTATATATTTTAGAGACCTACCTACTAGCTTTACTTCACCCAGAAATGTTATGGAATGGAAAATGCTTTTCCTCCTTTGAACAACAATTCTATCTCACTGCTTTTTGCCTACCAGTCATGTGACAGAAGAAGTACTTTACATTTACATGCAGAAAGTCCCTGATTTCTGTAGACCGCTGCCTCAAATCCATTGTCTAAGGTGTTCGTTGTTCTCCTGAAAGAAACGTGCCTTGATTCCTTTTTTCCCTGTTAAAATTGGCTTCCAGATTTGGGATTTAACTTGAAAGTATATGGCAAGGACTTGAAATTCGACTTGAGACTTAAAGGAAGAGACCTGAGACTTGACTTGAGACTTGGAGTGAAAGAATTGAATATATCACTGTATTCACAATTTTGGATGCTAGACTAGATGCCAGCAAATAGAAAAGTGGTTCAACCATTATATTTCCAAACTCCTCACGGTAGATAGATTCTTTACCTTTTACTGTTTTTAAAGGATGTGTGTGTGTGTGTGTTTGTGTGCTCCAGAGAGGACAATTTAGTTAAGACTGAGTAGCAAGGGCTGGGCACTTGAGAATTTGTACTGTGTTGAAGTATGTTTGATCATGGGTCAAGTATTTTATTGTAAGCCACTTTTTGGTCCTTTGGGGGGAGCAAAGGCAGCATTTTGGGGGGAAATTATACATAATCATTTAAAGTGCTGGTTTTGACCTATAAAACTCTATATGGCTCGGGTCCAGGCTATTTGAAGGACCTTATCTCCATGTACAAGCCCATTAGGGTTTTAGGATCATCTGGAGAAACCCTCCTCTCTCTTCCATCATCTTCTCAGGCTCATTTGGTGAGAACAAGGCAGAGGGCCTTCTCGGTGGCTACTCCAATACTTTGGAACTCTCTCCTCAGAGAGGCCAGGCTGGCTCTGTCCTTAGTCTCCTTACAGAAGCAGATTTAAATATTTATTTATTTGTTTATTTTGTGCTGCCAAGCCTTTACAAACAGTTGAAGTTGGGCTTTTAATGCTGGTTTTGAAGTACTTTAAAGATATGTGTATGCATTTTTAAAAATTGTTTTTAATGCACTTTAACATTTTAATTGTTTTAACACATGAGGGTTTAATTGCATATTTTACAGTTTCATTTACCTTTTGCAGTGTTTTAAATCTGGATTGTTTTAAAATGTTGCTACCTTCTTTGAGTCCCATTATTGGCAGAAAAGTGGGATATAAATTAATTAATTAATTAATATAATAAAAGTACTCTCTGATATCAGACTCCAGTGATGGAGTAAATTTCAGTTTAAAAGGGAAATAGTACTGTTAAAAGAATAAACTCGTTACCTCTATATACTTGAGAAAAACTCTGAATATGCTAAAGGATATGCATGTGTGTTTTTAAAGGAATTTACATTTGGTATCTGAGTTAGCAATGGTTTTGTGATCGCTGCCATGCAAAAAAATCAGCTCTAGTGATATGCATTTATACAGACAGTTATCCCTTCTGAAGATCATGTCATATCTATCCCACCATCATCAACATTCATAACAACATTTTCAGAGGAAGTGGCTATAACCTTACTAGAAATGGTGCTTATTCTTGGCAGATGCAGAATAAAGATATGCACAAATATAGGACTGGTCATGTTTCTATTATAAGTTACCTGGAATATATATTGGCATCTTGCATATGCTTTCTAAATTTCAGAATATATACAGTAATTGCACATAATTAGTTACTTGTGGGCATTAGAAAGTTTCATTATAAAAGCAATGTAACATGCTAAGAGGAACTTATTATTCTTGTTATTATCAAATGTTACTTTTAAAGAATATTTTAAAAAGCATTTTACCAGACTGTTTCAAGTGTATGTCATTCTCGTATCAATTCTAACTTCCACCTGAAAAAAGTAGCAGAAATTAATGGAACAGTAATTAGCAGTGCAACAGGTTATATAACAAATTAATTTCCCCAATTATAGTAACGAGTAACAGAAACAGATTTTTTTTAACACTGTTAACAGATAACAGAACAAATTACATTTGAAAAGTTATTTTCTAAACTCTGTGTATCCCATATTGCTGTAGCTCTTCCCTGAACTGTAGCTTCCTCTTGGTTTGGCATCTGCCAGTGATGCATTGGTTGAAGAGATGCTGCCACTGAGCCTTCAAAACTGCTTAATAAATGGGAAATAGTAACCCTCTTTTAAACTGTTATGTAACAGTCGGAAAGCCACATAACCACAGAAGATTGGCTCCTTCAGACTTTGCCTCACAATGTCCTTGGTTACTTGAATATTGAAATCACCCTCTTTAAGATCTTAATCATAGTCAATTTGACATTTTAATATTAAAAAAATAGTTTGGGGAAATTGTATGAGAAGTTTGGAAACATGTCCAAAAATACAAGTTGAAGCATCTCCAAAACTAAAATTGTTAGTTTCCTTTAGAATCAATGAGAGCAACCCAAGAGGGGAAAAAAACTATCTTGAAAACTGCTTACTGAGGTGGCAGTGGGAGTAACTGCAGAGATGAAAAGATAACCAACACAAAATATAAAGTTTATTTTGTAATGGTATTTTCTCATATGATACCAACAGCTGATTTATAAGGGAATATGTATGAAGAAGGCCCGTAATCCAGACCACAAGCCTCTTTCCACTGCACCCCACCCCAGCTAGCATAGTTTTATTTTTATTTTATTTACATAATTTTCATTATAAAAATTACCTTAAAACACCAACACAGCTTTGTCATTTACAATTTGTTCATCCCAAGCATCTTCATAGTCAATCTCACTGTGTTCAAATATTGCTTTTAGTCAATTCTATAACCTTTACATTATTCCCAACCTATATTTCTTCTCATTAGTAATTGAAGATGCTAATAGCCTAAACTAAATATATTTTGATCTTTCACTAATGCTTATATATCTCACATAATCTTTTATATTTCTTAATCATATTCAACAAAGGGTTTCATCTGCTCTCTCCACATCATTTGCTTTACCCTTCAACTAGAAAAGAAAAAGAGAATTTCCCTTTTCTTTGCTTGTGTATTCTCCAATCTCTATTTTTCATTTATTTTGATTCTATTAGCTCATTCTATCCCTTAGCTTCGCAAACTTTCTTCCATCCGATAGTTTCACATCCTCTTTTGCTTATACCTTGCCTTTGTATTTTTCAAGTGAAATCCAATGTTTTTCTAAATCATCGATCTTCTTTCCATTAATGCTTCTAGATAATTTGTCCATCTCTTTCATATATCTAACTTTAATAATCCATTCATCAAAGTGGGGATTTGTTTCACTTTCCATTGCTGTGCATATAGCAGCCTTGCTACTGCTTCCTTCCTTCCTTTCTTTCTAATTGTAAAATTTCATTTCTTTGCAAATTATCAATTATCCTAGGGGTCTGTGGACAACAGGTGATGAACTGCCATTTTCACGCATTCCAGTTATGTGAGGTATACATTTATTTCAATGAGCAAAAGTATCTGTTTAATGTTCATATGCAGGGGATAAAAATGAATGATTTAAATTTGTGAATTAAGGATTTGCATTCCCTACCATTGTGCAAAGTCTAGGGAACTTATCACATTGACTCTATTATACTGTAATTGCACTGTATTCGCCCCATCTTTGCTTGGGGCCTATCACATAATGCTGTATTCTCCCAGTACTGCACTGTGCTGTTGGGTCTTTTGCTATTCTATTCTATTCCCATTTGAAATAATCTATTATTAACCACTTATTTGGCCAAAGAAAGGCCTAAATACTCTAAAGATAGCAGTTCCTGTCTTGGAAGCTAAGCAGGGTCAGCTCTGACTAGCACTTGAATGGGAGAGCAGAAATGAATACCAGGTGCTGTAGGCTATATTTCAGAGGAAGGAACTGAGAAAACCACTTCTCAGTATTCCTTGCCTAGGAAAACCCTAGAAAATTAATGGGCAACTTTATGTCAGCAGGCAACTTTTGGGACACACATACACATCCCACTTTGGTTTAGTACAGTGGACCCTTGTTATATGCTGGGGTTTGGTTCCAAGATCTCCCGTGTATAACAAAATCCGTGTATGCTCAAGTCCCATTACATATAATGAAATAGCAAAATGGTGTCCCTTATAAAAAATGGAAAATCAAGGTAAATTTACACTTTTTTGGAACATTTTCAAACCGTGTATGCTTAAATCCGTGTATAAAAAATTCGTGTATAAGAAGGGCCAACTGTAATTATTTTGGTTGTGAATGTCTCATTCCACCTCATTCCAGTATTGACAACATAGTGGACACAGTGGGGGTGGGGTTTCATTGGTCCTTCTTTGGGAATTCTCAAGGTACCTCCGGCAGGGAAACCCCGAACTTCCCAAAAGAACCCGTATTCATTCATTCCCTGTTTTTGGCATAGACAGACAGACAGACAGATGGAAAACCTCTCTAATGCATTTGAACTGCATAAGTAATGCAGTATGACACCACATTAACTGTTTTTTGTAGCACAGAGCTCTCTAAAAGATAAGGCTATATATTCTACAAAACTACAGATCTCAGAATTCCATAGCATTGAGCCATTGTAGTTAAAGCAGTGTCAAACTATTTTTGCAGTGGATGCTATTACTGTAGAATAAAAAGGCAGATGGCCATTTCACAGGGCAGCCTGGGATTTGAGCATGAGGAAGACACCTCAAAATTTCAGAGCACACTTCTCTAGAGTCTAGACTGTGGCCCTCTACGCTTTTGCCAGTTGTCACATTTTCCCCCAGAGTTCAAGAAGTGGGCTCCATCTTGGTTGTAAAAGAGAAACCACAAATGTTTTGTTTGTCTTTCTTTCAAGATGATAATCTCCTGGTTCCACTTCCTTTTGCACAGAAATGTGTGTCAACTGGTTAAAAAAAATCTTACAGAAGTAAGAGCAACTAATTTTGTGCACTAAGCTAACCACCTATACATAACTGCAGCATTTCACCCATCAATATTTTATGGGACACCTACATGATGTATTTATGTAATTTTTCCTTCTCTTTCCTGTAAGAATTAAGCTACTCTCCAGGTTAAGCATATAGTATGCACAAATAAATGTTACTTTCCTTTTTTTTTTCTACTCTGAGGTAAGCTTATGGGACCCTGATACAAATCTAGTCTATTACATATGAGACCAAGGGTCATAAATCCCAGAAATTGGTGGCTTTAATGTCAGTGAGGTAGGAAGCCCATCTCAGGATTGGGGCTGCGGCAACTGCACACCACAGTCTCTGCAGGGAGCAAAAGGAAGCCGTGAAAGGGGGCTTCTTTTTAGCTCCCTGGAAGTCATAGCTGCGATGGGGTGGCATGATGACACCCCTTCTGTGCTGTGCCATTTGGGCACTGTGCTGGAGTTGTGCCATGATGCCACACATTGTCTATAAGGGCGTGTGGCATCATGGCGTGATGGGAGCAGAGTCACAGCATGCAGACGCTGCACCGTGGCTCTGCCCACAGGCCGGCACAAAGTGCCAGTCTGTATTGGACCATAGTTTGAAAAATCTTTTTCTGACCACCATTTCAGGAACATACTTTGTTCCCTCCATCTAAATCATACCTACAGCACTATTCTTCCTCCTTTTTTTGGTAAGCCTAGATAGGAATCATGCAACTACTCTTCAGTGCTATGAACCTTTAAAAATAGATTGACGAAGAAAAAGTATTTAACTACAAGTGATTGCTCAAGTCCATTGTAGTCTCCATAATCACATGGTTGTGAACATATACCAGTATGCACTGGGAAAAGTGCAATTGCCATGACAGGGTGGGAAGCCAATTGTGATCCTTTTTCCAGAACTGCCGCAGAAGAGCACTGAGGTCAGAGCTACCCATTTAGAAGCCATGTTGTTCATGAGGAAGGTGACTGAAAAGATGTTGAGACTATGGGAAATCCACTGAAATATTCATTGCAGATCCATTTCTTATCAAGTGTTGGCATCCTTTGCTAAATACAGTTATTACTGAAGAATGAGTTTGCCATATGTCATCCTATTCTGGAAATAGCTTGGCCCTGGACATCCTGTTTCAAACATGACAGTTCAGAAGTTAGGGTAGCATATGTTATTTCCCAATTTAACAGTTGCTACGCAAACAGGTTTACATTCTAAGGGCCGACTCCCACTGAAGGAATAACCCACGTCCTGATTCAGGTCTGCCCCACTATTGTAATCGATTCCAAAAAGCCCCGCATTCCCAGTATGAAAATGGGGCCTATTTGGAATTGATTCTTTGGGAGGGCATGCTTGTCGTTCCCACTGGAGCTGGGGAAGACAAGCGGCCCTCCAAGGGATCTTCTCACTCCCTTTCTCTCTTCTTTTCTTCCCCTCCCCTCCCCTCCCTCCCTTCTTTTCTTCCTTCCTTCCTTCCTTCCTTCCTTCCTTCCCCATCCCTCTCCCCTTCTCCTTCTCCCATCCTACCTTCTTCTTCCTACTTCCTTCACCAGGCCTCTGCCGTTTCCCCAGGGCTGGCAGGGTTGCCAGCACTGCTGCCATGCTGGCCAGCACTGGGCAAGCAGCGGCAGTGCAGCAGCAGCACCATAAGTGCCGCCAGCCCCGAGGAAGCGGCGGATGCCCGGCTGAAGTGTCAGTGGCCCCGCCAGCCCCAGGGAAGTGGTGAGTGCCCAGCTGAAGTGCCAGTGGCCCCACCAGCCCCGGGGAAGCGGCAGGTGCCCTGCAGAGGAAGTAGGAAGAAGACGGTAGGATGGGAGAAGAAGAAGAAGGGGGGAGGGAAGGGGAAGGAGGGGAGGGGAGGGGAGAGGAAAAGGGACAGAAGCACCGGCAATAGGAAGAAAGGGAGCTGGGAAAAGGAGAAAAGGATGGGGGTTTGGGGTCCTTTTTTTTTTCTTTTTCCCAAAAGTAATCACATAAGTGATAGATAGGCCTAGCAGCTACTCACCTTTGCAATTAGCTGCTAAGATGATCTATTGCTTATGCGATTATCTACTGGGATATTCTAGGAATTCCAGTCCAAAACCATGACTTTTACAAGCTTTGTCTACTGAAAGTATTATTTGTTCATAGATTTTACATTAAAAACTGCCTTATTCTTTTGTCCATAGAGGTTGAATCTCCCTTATTGTGATTGCTTGTGAGTTTTCAGATTTTGTAATATTTGCATATACACAATGAGTTATCTTGAGAAGGGACCCATGTCTAAACACAAAATTTATTTATGTTTCATACACAATTTATATATACAGCCTGAAAGTAATATTATACACAATATTTTTTAATAATTTTGTACATGAAACAGTATTTGTGTACATAGAACCATCATAAAAAGTATCACTATTGATATTGGTATCTACCACGCATGTGGACAATTTTGAATTTTGAAGTATTTCGGATTTCTGGTTAAGGGATACCCAAGCTGTATTGATTTTTGGAAGTTCTTTAGGGTTTCGGACTTGCGACTTTCTGAGCTCTGCCTGGGACTTTCTGCATGCAAAGCACAAGCTCTAGCACTGAGCCAAGGCTTTTAGTAGCATTTGTTTCTTTGTCTTTAAGAGTTTAAAAAGGAAGGATGCAGGAGGAGTGATGCAAGCCATGAAGAAAATAGGGAAGCATATCCATTGATATTTAATCAAATAATCAAGCTCACAGTTGAGATCAAATCCTTTTATTGGATATACAACAAAGTGAGGTAGGCAAAATTAATTTGTATTTTGAATGTCGTCATCTTCCAGATCTACTTATCAGTTCAACTTATATCTACACAAATCAGTTTCATGGTTCCTTTCCATGGAATTCTGGGATGTGTACTTTGGTGAGGTACTTAGAATTCTCTACATGGCTTCACAGATTTATTGGGGGGGGGGGGAGAAGGAATTCATCTGGGGGGAAAAGCCAGTCAAAGTTCTCAGCAGCAGGATCTGGTGCATTGTTTCCCCCCCTCTTTTCCAAGCCTTGTTCATGGAAACGTAAGCAATGCCCTGATAGATCAGACCACTTCTCTTTAGTGTACAGCTTGGGATATTTAGGTGGACTCCCCAAATCCCCCAGCGATGCTGCCTGCGGGATTCTTGGAATGGTAGTCCAAATAGTTAATTTGTCCAGGCTTGCATATATACTTAATATATTCAGTTCTC
>NC_056525.1:170877486-170895237 GCF_019175285.1 Sceloporus undulatus
CTACAGAGGCTCACTTTGGATGTGCTGCTTGCCAAGTGAGTTGAGGGAGGGGACTGCCAAGCCAACTACAGAGGCTCACTTTGCAAGCAGCATGCATACACACATGTGTGCAGTTCAAAGTAAATGCTGTTTGGTGAATTTCATCATCTCTGTGCATTCAGTCTATGGTGCTTCTGCATTTAGTTTGTGGTGCTTCTGGGTTCTGGGCAGTGATCCCTAAATCTGTGTTCAGTCATTCATGGTACTTCTGAGATTGTGGGCAGTGCATCTCTTACAGTATTCTGTACAGTATTTGTACTTATAGTATACACAATGGGCCCTTGGTATCGGATATCAAAATCCATTGGTGCTCAAGTCACATTATATACAATGGAGTACAATGATGTCTCTTATATAAAATTGCAAAATTATGGCTTGGGGTTTATTTATTTATTTGGTCTCTGTGTGAATATTTTTCAAGAGGTGGATGGTTGAATCCATGGCTGCACAATCTGTGATATGGCCATCTGTACAGTGTGTCATTATTTTGCATGCATTCAAATGTGATATATAGTGTGTTGTTTTTGTTTGTTTTATTGCAGCCAAAATCCATTTATAAGCAAACTGTCCCCCCAAAACAAAAAACCCTGGGTTTCACTTTTCAACCGATTTCACTTTCTAACAGTGCTCCAGTCCTTAACCTATCAGATAAGCAGGGGATTTTGTGTAAATAATTCTAATTCTATGCAGTCAGGGAGGCTGTATATAAGTTGATGGTGAGCATGCTTTTTGCCCAAATGCAAAAGTATGAGCATGGTGTAATAGTCTGAGGACTTTATCCCATGGGCAAAAAAAGATGGGAGCATAGCGGTATGCTTCCGTCAATATCACACAATAACCGAAGATTATCACACGACGTTGTGCAATATTGCAATTATCCCGCAATTATTGTGTGAATAAAGAGGAATTCTAGTGCCGCTTTTTATCCACAGGATTTTCCCCTGAATAAAAAGTGGCACTTGAATTCCTTTTTATTCATGTGATAATTGTGTGATAATTGCAATGTCATGCAACGTCATGTGGTAATCTTTGCATTATTGCGCGATATTGATGGGAGCATCCTGCTATGCTCCTGTCTTTTTTGCCTATGTGATAAAGTCCTGAATATTGGACTACAACTCTGAGAGATCAGAGTTCAAATCCAAGCTCAGCCATGGGAACCCATTGAATGACCTTGAGCAAGTCACAGTGTCAGAGGAAGACAATGGCAAATTCTCTCCGAACAAATCTTGCCAAGAAAACTCCATGATAGGCACACAACAACAACAACACAACCATCACTTGGGAAACTGACCTCAAGAAAAAATGGTTACTTCTGAATCATGCAACAGTGGCTATGGCTATTTAAATGATGCCTACATCCTAAGAGGCCAGAAGCTGCGCCAAAGCTACATTGCAGGCCTTAGGACCGGAGTGTGGTTTGGCGTGCCTTCCGGCCTCTTATAATGCATGCAGCATTTAAACAGCATACCTCCATAGTGACTCGAAGCAGCTTTATTTTGAGCTCTCTGTATGGGCCCATTATTTGTTAAAATAAGATGGCCTTTTAGGGGGGGAAATGCACTAAACACATGCTTAACCAGTGAAAATTGTTTTCTACTAAAGGTTTTGAAAAGAAACCAATGAACTGTAATCATAATGACATTTCCATCTTTTTTTAAAAAAAAAAACAACCCAGATTTTAAAACAGTTTTTGTAATCAAGGTTATAAAAATATAATGGGAGGATGAAAATCCATCTACCTTTAGTCTAAGTTGCTTCCCCACTTAAACCAAAACCTAGTAATAAAGTCATTTCTTCCTGATCATAGATGTTGTTCACCAGTGCAGTTTCCAGACTGTCCATGCAGTTTCACTTATTCTGGAGACTAGTTCAACTGCAATACTCATCAGCTTAGCTTCTTCTTTCTGATTTTTACCCCTTGAACTCTGGCTGCTTGCTTCCTTATTATGATTTCAGCTATATGCACTGCTCCAACCTTTTGGCCAACTAGAACTAGAAGGGAGGGTCCATGGATTTACAGATGTCAAAAAATAAAGTGTGGCTATCAGTCCTCAAAAGTACCTTTCTCAACCTCTGTCTTTACTCAAAATAGGTTTGGTCTCCCTGGGTTTCCTCTCTTTCTAGAAATTTGTGCATCAGCCACAAAAAGAAGATTAAAGATAGCCTTCTTGTCCTGAAACTGTGATCATATCAATCCTTTCCTCTCAAAAGGATCAACAGGCCTGGACAGAAATGTATGTTCAGAAGAAAACTTTATGAAAGGGATATTTCTAAAGAAAGATTACTCATTGTCATTAAGTTGTGCAATGTATGGAACAGTCTTCCCCTCCCCATTGCCCTGCAGATGTGTTGAATTGTCCTGGAATTCCCAGACAAAATATGTAGTCAAAGTGATGATATGTGTGTGAGTAGGGACTATCCATCATTAACCATCATTATACCAAAATATGACCTGAATAACATTTCAGATTAATTCAAGGACAATGTAAGAAACAGATTTGAACTATTGAATATAACTGAATAGGAACCTGAAGAACTGTGAACAGAAGTCAAAGACAGAATTAAGGATGAATTCAAGAAAACACTAACAGTGGAGAAAAAGAAAGATAAGAAACAATGGATGACAGATGAAACACTTCATGCAATAAAAGAAAGAAGAAAAGCAAATGCAAATGCAACAAAGCCAGATGTATGAACACAACTGTTCAACATCTGACACACAGACATAAGGAGAAATACTACAATGATAAATGCAGAGAAATATAAGAGAACAACAAAAAGGGAAGAACGAGAGACCTCTATCAAAAAATCTGAGAAAGTAAAGCCAACTTCAAACCGAGAGCAGGGATGCTCTATGGAGGAAAAAAAGAACATAATACAGGAGCAAGAAGAAATAAAAAGATGCTGGAGGCAATACATAGGAGAGTTATACAAAAGAGATGAAGGAATGAATGGAATGAGGAGCCATATGAAGATGAACCCCAGATTCTAAGAAGTGAAGTGGAATCTGCAATAAAGGAAATGGGAAAAAATAAATCACCAGGAACAAATGATATTCCAATTGAACTGCTACAGCGCCTACATACAGATGCAACTTTAGTGCTAACTGAAATATGCCAACTAATATGAAAAACAATGTGGTGGCCAACAGATTGGAAACACTCACAATACATACCAATACACAAGAAAGGAAGTACAAAAGACTGCAGCAACTATAGGACAATAGCATTAATCTCAAATGTAAGCAAAATAATGCTCAGAATACCGCAGCATAGACTCCAACCATACATAGAGAGAGAAATTCCAGAGGTGCAAGTAGGATTCAGAAAAGGAAGGGGCACTAGGGACCACATTGCAAACATGTGATGGCTAATGGAATGCACCAAAGAATTTTTTAAAAAAATCGCCATGTGTTTCATAACTACAGCAAAGCATTGTATAGATCATGAAAAGCTATGGAATGCACTCAAAGATGTGAGGGTGTCACTACATCTGATAGTCCTGATGAGGAATCTGTACCAAGGACAAGAAGCCACTGTCAGAACAGAATTTGTGGAAACAGAGTAGTTTCCAATAGGAAAAGGTGTCAGGCAAGGCTGCCTCCCATCACCTTACTTGTTTAACTTATATGCTGAAAACATCATAAGAAAAGCAGAATTAGAATCAGAAAAAGGAGGACTGAAGGTAGGAGGAAGCAACATTAACAACCTAAGATATGCAGGAGACACCATAATATTAGCAGAAGCCATTCAGGAATTGGAACAGTTAATAAGGAAGGTCAAAGATGAAAGTGCAAAGGCAGGTCTGATGCTGAACATAAAGAAAACAAAAATAATGACCACAAAAGAAATACACAAATTCAGTCTAGACAATGAGGAAATTGAAATAGTTAAACAATCACAATATCTAGGATCAAACATTGACCAGAATGGAGACTGCAGTCAAGAAATAAGAAGACCAGGAATGGGAAGGGCAACTATGAAAGAACTGGAAAAGATACTGAAGAGCAAAGACATACATGTACATGTGAGCACTGAAGTCAGTATTGTTCAGGCCATTGTATTCCCAATTAACATGTACAGATGTGAGAGCTGGACAGTGAAGAAAGCAGACAGAAAGAAAACCAACTCATTTGAAATGTGGTGCTGGAGAAGGCTACTTAGAATACCATGGACAGCCAAGAAGAGAAACAATTGGGTCCTTGAACAGATCAGACCAGAGCTCTCCTTGGAAGCTAAGGGGCTGTACATACTGCCCCTAAGGAATGGCGGGATGTGGCCCCTTTCCTACCTGGATCAGGGCCTCAGCAACCTCAGGCTGTAGCCCCAATCCAGCCTTTTGAGGGTGCAAAAAGGAGCTGCAAAAAGCAGGTCCTTTTTGTGCCCTTGAAAGGGTGCCATAGCTGCATTTCCATGGCTATACGATGCTTCCTCAGCGTTGCGTCACATGGATGCAGCATTGGAGGAGCGCCATGACACTGTGCACCATGTGAAGCAGCGATGGTGGCGGCATCGGGGGTGCATCATCTGGATGTGACACCCCAACTCTGCCCCCAGGCTGGCCTTTCAGGCCGGTCTAAACAGGGCCTATGATGATCAAGTTGAGACTATTGTACTTTGGCCACATAATGAGAAGGCATGGATCACTAGAAAAAATAATAATGCTAGGAAAGGTAGAGGGTAGAAGAAAGAGAGGAAGAGCACAAACCAGATGGATAGACTTAAACAGGGGGGTTATGGGCAAGAGTTTGCAGGATCTGGGCAAGGCAGTGGAGGATAGGGATTCTTGGCGATGTCTCATCCACAGGGTTGCCATGAGTCGGAACTGACTCGAGGGCAGCTAACAACAACAGAGTCTAAAAAGTATATGAACTCTAAAAGCACCAGATCCCATCCAATCTTGGTATTCATTGGCAGTCTCCCATCCAAGTACTAACCAGGACTAGCCCTGCTTAGTTCCCAAGATCAGACAAGGTCTGGTGTCATTAGGGTATTTAGGCCCTTACAAATTGATAATATATTCCAACACCCCATCACTTTTGGAATGCACTAGGGTGGGGACGGATGCTTGGGAGTGGATTGGAAATTGTGTAGCCCTCCAGATGTGGCTGGAGTGCAATCCCCAGCATTTGTCATCATTGACTATGCTGATTAGAACTGTTGGGAGCTGCAGTCTAACATCTGGAGGCCACACTGTTCTCCCCACATGAATGAAGTGTTCTCTGAAATGAATCATAGGCTTCCTAACAAATTTGGAAAGCTTTTGTCTCACACACATTGGCAAGCAACTCAAATTTGTTTTTCACGCCCAATGATTATTCACAAGCAGAGATATAGTTGTCCTTTGTGATGGGTTTTAGAGGTGATAAAGTGAATTAGTAAGATAAAGGAAGCTTTAGTCATTGTTTTGGAAAACTGTCAAATAGGAACTTTAATTGGATGATGATTAAAAAACAACTAGTATCTTTTTATTAGACCTAACAGGTATGGACAGACCCCCAGTACACTTAAGTCTCACTTCTTTACAAATTGATACAAAGCGAGTGATCACAAGACAGATTTCTTGTTCGAGAGGTGACTGTGTCAGACAGCCAATAAAGGCAGCCATCTTCTAATAAGATTGCTTAATACAAATATTTAGCATAAATAGCAGTGTTCAATCAGAGAACAAACAACTGCTGAAGATGCAAGATCTTAATATAAAGCGGTGGATATGCAGAATTAGTTTATATCAGAGCAATCTACAGATAATATAAGAATTCATACCTTTGTTCTCTCTTTAAAAGAAGACACCCACAGTTTAGTCCCACTGAAACTACTCCCCACCTGTACATTTCTCTGCAGAAAGCCAACACAACAGGAAACTGAATGATAACATGGGACTGAAGCTGCATCTACACTGCAGAATTAACATAGGGGCTTTGATAGCTGCAGGGCCATCCAGAGGTTTTATGGGCTCTAGGTTAGGTATGATATCAGGGGGTCCTGCCTCCTAAAAGGCCCATGGATGTGGGGAGTTGTAGTGAGAAATATGTCAAATAGTCTACACACAGCTAAAGAAAGTGACCTTACTTTGTGCCAATGGAAATCACACCAGTCCTCCCCTCTCAAAGCAGTAATGTCTGCATGCTGCTACAATTTAAACTTAATTGGGAAAGTTGTAAGAGATGAGAATAATGAGAACTGACACTTTACATGTCTGCACTTTGTTAATGTCACATTCCACAGTAAATAATGTTTCCCTTTTTCTTTCTCTCACAAATCTTAAGTCACAGTGCTATGCTCAGGTATCTGAGGATGTTATCAGACAAGGGAAATTGGAAGTATAATCCAATGGCAATCCGAACGCAATCATGGGGTTTCACGTTATTGCGTGAGAGGTGATCATACACAATTTTGGGCAATGGCAAGCTATTTTCAGGCAATGGGAAGCCAGTTCGAACGCAATTCGAATTCACATACATTCGCTGAACTAGCAAATTCACATGAATACGTTCTGGCCCCATTTTCTTTTCATTCGAAATGAAGAGAAATTCCTCCTGTGTGATAAAGTCCAGTGAGTAAGTAGTCATCTTGGACTCTGCAAGGCCTATTTCTGAGTTGATATGTTGAGGATAGTGCTGTGGAAGACAGTTAACAAAACATCCTATTTAAAATGTAGAAAGCTGATGTGATTTCAGAAATGAGAATCCTTTCAAATTTATCTACTTGCAAAAGTTATTTTTTGCATTACACTTCCCAGACTCCACCAATCCAGCATGGCCAACAGTAGTAAAAGAAAGTAATTTTTACCAGCTTTGCCTCTGAAACATGCCAACTATCTCCAGAAGGGGGGAAAACAACAGCAAACATGTGACTTTATATCCTCAAAATCCAAGAATTTAACCTCAAGTCTTTAACCTTTGACTGGGCATCTAATTGTTTCCAGAGCAAATACCAGTTCACACAATATGTGGGCTTGTATAAAATCTGCTGGTGTCTCTTTCTTAGAAGTCTCATCTTCCATCACAGAAGTGCTATGCTTCTTTTGAATGATTGTCTAATAGTATCAATGCCCCTCCTGTGTCTCCTCCATGGGAAAAGGAAAACAGGATGGTCAAAGGGGAAGCAGGATGGCGCCAAAGGCCTCAGCAGCAAAATCTGGTGCTATGACATTTTTCCCCTCCTCCCAAGTCTTGCTCATGGAAACATAAGCAATGCCCTGCTACATCAAACTAACTTCTTTTTATTGCACAGCTTGGGATATTTAGGTGGGATGCACAACAGCTTCCCAAATGTATGCCACCTGGTGGCTCCTTGGAATGGTAGTCCAAAAAGCTAATTTGTCCAGGCTTGCATATATGTTTAAGAAATTCAGTTCTCTAAGCCCCAGTCATTATGTAGTCAAAATTATGTAGCATCTAAGCAAGAGGCAAGGCACCATCAGATTTAAGGGAACCCTGTATTCTGCAGAAGAGAGAAAGTTAGCAAAGTATTAGTGGGTGGTGAGTGGTAGAGGACACTAAGGACAGCTGATGAGGACCTGGGAATTTTAACTGACTACGAAATACTGGATGCCTATGGGAAGGAGAATTCTGTACCCAGAATATACTACATACTACATGCGGGACATGCCTAGCTAGCTGCCTGAGTGGGTAGAATTTTTTTTTTTTTTTTAAAGTGGAGTTGTTTCAACAGGGGCATTGTGTGATCTCTGCAACCTGCCCCAGTTAACAGCCTGGCTGCAGCTCTTTGGACCAGTTTCCAAACAAACTTCAAAAGCAGCCCCAAGTAGAGCACATTACAGTAGTCCAAACAGAATGTAGCCAAGGCATGTACCACCATGGCCATATCCAGCTTCTCAAGGAATGGATGCAGTTGGCGCACAAGTTTTCAATGTGCAAAACCACTCCTGGTAACTGCCGAGACCTGGGCCTCCAGGTTCAAAGCTGAGTTCAGGAGTACCCCCAAACTGCCAACCTGAGTCTTCAGGGGGAGTGTAACCCCATCTAACACAGGCTGGATACCTATTCTCTGATCTGCCTTCCGACTGACCAGGAGCACCTCTGTCTTGTCTGGGTTAAGTTTCAATTTGTTTGCCCTCATTGAGTTCATTTCTGATGACAGACATTGGTTTAGGACCAATGCCTCCTTGGAGTGAGATGGAAAGGAGTAGTAGAGTTGAGTATTACTGGTATATTGATGGCATCTTACCCCAAAACTCTGGGTGACCTTTCCCACCAGCTTCCTGTATATGTTGAGTAGCATAGGGGACAACACAGAACCTTGCAGAACCCCACAGGTCAATGACCAGGGGGTTGAGGAGTCTCCCAGAACTGGGTTCGCCCCTCCAGGAAGGAACGGAGCTACTGTAAAACAGTACCTCCAAGTCCCATCCCAGAGAGGCAGCCCAGAAAGATGCCATGGTCGATGGTATCAAAAGCCACTGAGAGGTCCAGCAGAACTAACAGCTAAACTAAACTAAATCTGGAGAATCCACTAAAATATAATGGGAAGCCTCAGGTAGAACAAGGCAACTGTGATCCTTCAGATATTTTTGGATAACAACTTCTATAATCCTTCATCATTGGCTATGTTGGGTAAAGGTGATGAAAGCTGGAGGACCACACTGTTGCCCATTCCCCTTCCTTATATGTTTATTGTTCTGGGTGTCCAGTGGAGTGGCAGATGATGTCATCATTTTAGCTAGTTCTAAGTTCTGCTTTAGCTAAGTTCTGCTACTCCAGCCCCATAAATGCTGGTATAAACTGCAAGGCAGTCAGTGCTGAGTATAAAGGCCTGTACAGATGGGCACTTTGCACTGGCTTGGGCCCGAACTAGGGGTGTGCAGGGGCTGAGTGTTTACATGCTCAGCAACCCTACCATGCACCCTTGCTGCCATCATGGTGCGTGCCTGTAAATACGAGACATGCAATGATGACATCCTTGCGGCACAGCGCCCAAACAGCACTGCACCATACCATGCTGCATGGACATAATCATGACACGTGAGTGTGCCAATGGTGCCCCGGGGAGTGGGTTCTTTTTAGGCCTCCTGGAGGCCATGGTGTTTGATTGCTAAGGTCTTCATCTGGGGCAGAAAGGTGTGTCGACTCCCAATCTGTCCAGCCCCTAAGTGGCTTTAAAAGTGATGAGCTGCATTTGCACTGCAGAAAAAATCCACTGACACCATTGTTAAAGATGGGCTCAGCAAGGATGCAGAAATGATATCACCACATCTCTGGCCTCACTGGCCAACTTTTTCCTTAACTATTAGGTAGCATATGGGATGTAAGGTACAGCCAATTCTGGAAATAACTGCAGACCTCCCTTCAGTTTGGGGCAGTGTAAGGGTAGGAACTAGGAGGAAGTAAGGACTGAGACTCAGGCTGCGTCCGCATTGCAAAAACAATCTAGGCTGAATCCACTAACTGCCATGGCTCAATGCTGTGGAACTCTGGGAACTGTAGTTTGCTGTAGAACCAGAGCTCTCTAACAGAGAAAGCTAAATGTCTCACAAAACTGCAGAGACATAGTGATATCATTTCTGCATCCTTGCTGAGCCCATCTGTAACAATCAAGACTAATCTACTGAATGTTCACCATGTCAAGAAAGAGAACCGGGTGGGTCCTGATATTTGAGCATGGTCTGTGCATTTGGCTTTTGTCTCTTTCAGAAATAGAAGGGTGTGTATGTAGATAGAGAGGAGGAGGAAAAAGGTTTGTATACACATTATAAGTGTGCCTACGATAGAGGGGAGGAAGAAAAAGGTTTGTATACATATTCCTTGGAAATATATGTTCCTATTATGTTGGTTTGCCTTCTCTTTCCCCCTATGTTTCTTTTCTCTCTATGGCTGCTACCAAACTGCAGAATTAATCCAACTTGATATCACTTTAACTGTCACAGCTCCATCTTATGGAATCCTGGGATTTGTAATAATAATAACTTTATTACAGCCATTTGGCCAGCACACCTGGGATTTGTAGTCGATCGTGGCACCAGAGCTCTTTGATAGAGAAGGCTAAATATCTCAGAAAACTAAAATTCCATAGCATGGCCGTTAAAGCTGTGTCAAACAGCATTAATTCTGCAGTATAGATGCAAGCCCCCCCCCTCTCTCTCACACACACACTACTCCTTTTAGCTCCTCTATAACAAATGGGTGCATTTTACTTCCATGCAGAAAGGTTAATAATGGGGCAAGCTGGTTCTCAAGCTTGTGTGTGAGCAGAGCATCCTTTATGCAGCTGATATCTAGTCTGTTTGCTTCCCCTCTCTTTTCCCTGCAAAAAAAATCCTACAGAGTTGTTTCTGGAGGTGGAGAATGGGCAGGGGGAACACTTCAGAATGATGTAGAATGTGTCACAGGAAGAAACTAAAGTAGAAGAAGGTAATTGTCCTTTATTTGGGTGGCAAAATTTTGCATGACCAGAATATCACTGACACAAGGAGATGCAGATCAAGCATAACACTGTTACCATCAATATCTGTAATAACAAGAACAATGTAATAATAGCAGAATACCCACAGTAACAGCAGCAACAACAGTAATAATCATTACAGATGAAAAATCTAGTGGTGCGTTTCCTCTGAAACTGTTTCCTGGGGGAGTCTCTCAAAATAACCCACTTGTAGTTTACATTGGCAAATGAATCAGTTAAATTTGAAGTGTTTTCAGTGGGATCCCCCCCCCCCCCGTCCATCACTGCAATCACATTTTCATACTTCCATATGAAGGGTGGGCAAACACAGGTTGTTAATTTCCGCTTCCCCATCTGGCGACCCTTTATCATGTCATAGTAAATCAATTCTGATCCAAATCTTGTTCACACTGACACTGAATTGATTTGTGAATTGGATTCTTCAAATCGCTTCTTGAAATCGGTTCTGATCCGCTTCTAGTTTACACTTGTGTGGAATCGATTTATCCAAAAAGATGTGGAAAAAATCAGCATCAAAAAGATGAGGGTTAAATGGGCCTAGCGCATGGCCCCCCTCTCCGAATCACTTCAGCTATTCAATTCAAGTGCGAACCAGGATCATTTAAATCGCTTCAAACCGATTTGCAAACCGGTTTAAAACATAGTGGGAATGAGGCCTAAGGTTACAGATAAAGGTCTTTCTGAGCCTTACTTGGAGATGTTGGAAACTGACCTTTGAATTTTTGCATTTGAATGTGTATAATACTCTACATGTGACATGGAGTCAGTTTTGCACATTGACAGACTCAGAGGGTATTAAAATTGCTTCCATGAGACATATTAGCAATCTGAAATCAGATGCACCCTGATTTATAAATGGTAAAAAAAAACCCCACAGCATTAAGTACCACTTAAAACATTAGCCAGCACTCTAAATGCAGAGAAAGCCAGATGATAGAATGGAGGTTTGTACCATTTCTTTCTTTCTGTACTTGAATTCTTCTAATATTAAGAGTGGAGAGAACCTTGAGCCTACAAACAAGGAAAGCCACACCTGTGGCTATCTGGAACAAGTGTGAAAGTTCCTCCTTCTTCAACTTAGAAAAAAAATCCTTTTCTTAAATATAATCCCCCAAGTCTCCAATTATATTTATTTATTTTATATGCCTCTTTTGGGCCCAAGGCAGCTTACTAAAGATGCTTAAAAATAATATGAATAAAACACTACAATTTTAAAACACAAAGAAAACACCACATTAATATAGCAAGCAAATGTAATGCAAAAAAAGGCATCTTTTCCAAACTTGGAAAAGTTTGCTCTCCTCTCCATGTAGCAATTCTCCAAAGCTGGAGAGGGGGGAAATGTCCAGAAATACATCTGTGCTCAGAATATATCTTTGCCTGTAGAACGCAAATGTGCATGTAGGCTGCCTAGCTGTATTTATATTCCTTAATGGAAATACAAGGAAGTAACTGATAGTGGATTAGCTGTTAAATATAATTTCAAAGGAAGATTAAAATGCTAGCATTTGTTAAGATGACAGAACAAGATGAGAGCTGTTTGAGAGGCAGGACAGAAAACTTTCCATCTATTTTTTTTTCTAATTAGTGTTTGACAGGCCGGATTGTTTTATGTAGTAAGAATTTATCAAGGATGGAAATAGTACACAGAAGTAATGGCAATTTTTCATCACGGCAGAATTAGAACAGGTGCTCTGTTGAGGTCATGGCAAACGTTTCTTTGAAGGGAGCAGTGATTGATGGGGTATGTTTGCAGTAAGTACATAATTCACTAATTCACTGTGTTTGATCCTGGTGATTACAGAAGTTTGTGGCTGTGGTGCATGCATTTGTTGGCTGCTGGGACATGTTTACATGGAGAATTACAACCAGCATATTTGAAGCTACAGCTTTAAATGTATATATTAAAATCACTACCATAAATAACTTCTGACGCACTGGAGTGAATTTATGCCACACCAAGCAAGAGCATCACTTCAAAACCCAAGCCTGTGATGTCAGGCCAGTACAGTAAAAAGTGAAGAATGCGGCACAGGGAATAGAACTCAGATTACTCACGCTTTTGTCTTTTCCATGTGGCCAGCTTGTGTAGCTATTAAAGGTGAAAAGGCTGTCAAAAAAGAGAGAGTGTCCACTGTAATGCAGCTTCACAAACAGTGACAGAATACACAAGAATCCAAAGTGAACTTTGCTAGTCTTAAGTACACAAACTCCTCTGCCCAGATCTGGCCATTCCTGGGCACTACCCATACTAGCTGGGACCTTTGGAAACTGATATTCGGAACATCTGGAGGATCAAAGAGTGAGAAACACTGCTTTAACTGGATCAGGAGTAACAGACCTTTAACCTTCCAGACATTTTTTTCCTACAGACTCCTTCGGCCTCATTCACTATGTCCAATGGGAAAAGATTATAGGAACCATAGGCCAAAACATCAGGTGGACCAGAGATTTCCCCACCTCTGAGGAGCAGAAACAAGGCAGATGGTCTCAGTGGAAACCACACATCCCTTGCATTGTCTATTTTTGGCCTCAGCTTCTTTGCCTTGAAATTGCAGGAAGAATTCTCAATGATATCATTGGGAGCAGGGTGAAATTGTGCATCTTTTTCCTTGACTGAAATTCAGTAAGTCTCCATATGAACTACTTTGTATGAAGCCAAAAGCAGTAGGGCTTGCAAAGATTTCTGCAACCTGAGGCTATTCAATAAATGTTTTCCCTTTGAAGTAACTGGAACATAATCCGGCTGGTTAACACCTGCCCAGTCCTGTTCTAAAACCCAGGCTTTGTGAGGCTTCAGGTCTCTGTGACATGTTATGTGAAGCCTACCTGCCTGGCTGAAGTTAGGGTGGCTATAGGGTATGATGGCTTGAGTTGCCCAGCAGGAGTTCACTGCCTGTTTATTAAAGGTCTGAGCCAATTACCCTTTCCAAGAGGCTGATGTGAATTATGTGAGCCAGGTGTCACCTCTAAAAAGCAAGGAGCTAATTTTACAAGATCCTGGTTTGTTTGTTTTTTGTTACTTTGCAGCCTAAAAAACCACCATGCTGAAGGCATCTTCTCGTGTGCCCTCCCCTCACACACACCTGGTACCAAAGCCAGCAGTTTGGAGAGAGACTGGGTGGTGCCGAATCAATTTTCATTGCTTTGGTATCACAGGGCAAGAAGGAGACATATGGATGAATAGAAAGGAACATACCTCCCCCCCCCCCAAACCTGGAGGTATTAATCCTTGGTCTCTGCATCTTGGATAAAAAATCATGTTGAAGACTACAAAGTGTCTCTTTTCCAAATCAGAATTTTGTTGTTGTTGTCCAAAATATAGTTTAGTAACACAAAACCTTGTTTTTACTCATATCAAGTTGTTAATATATCTGCCTTCCTTGTCCACATATCCATCCATGACACATGGAAGCTATTTTCACAGAACCTGAAAAAGTACTTTGGTGACTCCAGCTATGTGTTGTCTGGGGATTTGGACCACTGTAGTCTGCACTGTTCTGATGAGTCAAAAGCTGAGCTGCCTTCTTAATGTTATTCTTTTATGTTTGTGTGGAGTGAAGGGTAGTTACACTCATATTCTGCTTGTGGGCTTCTGTAGGGAATTGGTTCCTTGTTGTATGACCAGAATGCTATATCCTCTGATAATCTTTGCTCCTTTCATTGAGTGGGATGTGAAATGTGATTCTAGCATACAGGCTTCAGAGGACATTGTGAAAGTCCTAAAACCTACAGTGGCCACAACTCCCTAACAGTGCTACCATTTTCACTTCCACACAGTGTATGTAAGAAAATTGAATGCACTGTAAAACAATGTTCACTTTGGATGATTCTGACTAATCCAGATTAGGGAGACCCACTTAATATGTCATGTCCTCACACTTCCCCTAACCCTGAAGCTAGCTCTCCTACAAAATGCCTATTCCAGGAAATATTCAGCTTATAATTAGAGAAAGGCAATGAGAAATCACTTCCGATGAAAACTTGCCAAGAAAACCATATGACAGTCACCTTAAGCATATGGTTACACACTAGGGGAGTGTGGACCGCACCAGGTGATACCCCAAGCAAGGAGTGATATCACTGCTCCTCAAACATCTGCCTTTGGCAGAAACAAGCTGTGGCATTTGCCTGTGTCCCATTAAAATGCTGAAGAGATGGGGTGAATGGGGTGAGACTCAGTGGGAGGAGAAAGGAGAGGCCCCAGGTTTTTTTAAAAATAAAATTTCAAATGTCAAAAATAGTTATTATTTTTTATCTAAATTGTTTTTTAAATCTTTAAAAACATCACATTTTTACCAAATTGTCACTTTAAGCACATGAAACTTTGTATATGTAAATACTAGGCTATGTGCATGATATTTTAATTTTAAAGTATAATTTTGTTTGTGCTAGTTGTTTATGTCACAACTATTACCCTTACATTCAGTGACATATGGGAATTACAATTTATGAGTAACGTTAGTATAAACAATATTACTAAAGATTCTGTATGGTGTGGTATAGGAGGAAGTCAATGAGGGGTGACACCAGGAGTTACCTCATGGGGTGACATCAACTATAGTGATGCCACTAACCTTAAGTGAAAGTTGATATGAAGCTACACAACAACAACAACAACGCTTAGAATTCTTTGCCATAGACCTCTAGGGCCCCACCAATCCACTAGCCCCATAATGCCATAGAATTGCAGCCACAGCTTTTAAAATGGGATCATAAGTGTGAATGGGCCCTAGAAATGGGAAATTTAAATTTTTGATTACAACTCCCAGAATCTTCCAGAAGAGGCATTCTGGCAGTTGTAGTCCAAAAGGTTATTTTTTAAAAACTGCCTTGCGATAAATATGAAAAAAATTACTAAAATAAGATGCCAATTCTGATGATTGGAAGATCGAAAGGCTGGCAAGGCCCGAGTATTGGATAATGGGGTGAGCTCCTGTCACTAGTCGCAGCTTCTGCCAACCTAGCAGTTTGAAAGCATGCAAATGCAAGTCGATAAATAGGTACCACTTCAGTGGGAAGGTAACAGTGTTTGGTGCAGTCATGTTGGCCACATGACCACTGGAGTAGTCCTTGGACAATGCTGGCTCATTGGCTTTGAGATCAGCACCATCCCTTCAGTCAGTTACAACTAGACATTCATGTCAAGGGACTACCTTTAACTTTTAAAAATAAAATAGAATATATCCTCCTGATCAGAAAACTAAGAATCAACATATTTCATTCTGTATTATGTGAGTTATCAGGAGATCATTTGCATTCCACAGAAATGAGGGTTCACTCCATTGTGAAGAGTTTTGGGGGAGGATTCCACATTGCTTGGGGGTTTCTGTACAGTTACCAGGAAGTGAAAAGCAGTCCTTTTTACTAACTGTAAACACAAACCTAAAATAAGTATAAAAATCAGTTATTCTCCCAAAGGTAGTCAGAGAAGTTAGGATGTTAACCACTACTAATGGAAGTCCATTGACTTTAAGGAGTCTACTATGACTAAGTTTGGATCTAGCTTTATGACAAGTCTAAAAAATTTTGATACCTGGAGGAGAAAAATCTCATGGGCATTGTCCTATCCTTGAATGCAAAAATGCAACAATGAACAGTTTTCTGTCCATCTGCACCTGCTGCCTGAGTCTGCCTGATGGTAGGGCTGGTCTGAGACCAGAACAACCAATTTTGTTTTACTTCATTACCTTTCTTTGGTGCTAATCTGATCAAACACCTTTGAACTTTATGGAAATACAAACTTTGTATACTAGCTATAGTTGGTACCTTTGAATCAGAGTTCATCTCTAGCTAGGTTCAGAAAATAGCTGCAATGATGTGTGAATAACCCCCCTCTCTTTCTGTGTGTGTGTGTGTGTTAAGGTTACAGCAGCTGCAGAATATCATATGAACTGCTTGCTGAGTTTGACAGGACAAGGTACTGAGTTTTCTTCCACATCAAAAAGATCCTTTTCAAGAGAACACTGTTGGGGATAAAAAGCCACCTGTAGCAGGTTGATCCATGTGAGCTACTCAAACTACTGCAGCTACATTTCATATAACATTTTTTTCCATTAGTCTGCCTGTCTGATAAGTCTCATGGGATGGAGAGGGGAATCAAAGTACAAGTGAAAACATTGGGGTGGATTCATGAAGTTGTGATGTGGATTGGATGACATTTGGATCACCTTAGCGCTGGCTGGGAGTTATGGGATGGGAGTCCTATAAAAATAACACTAATTTGCCAATTTCTGTTCATGCAGAGAGACTGTTTTCTTCCTCAATTGTACGTTTTATTTATTTAATTACATTCTGTATACGCACGTGCATGTATGTATATATAGTATCTTGTGAGTTGCTTTGGTTCCCTTTTTGGGAGAAATGCAGCATAATAAATAAATAAATAGGAGGATGAAAATGGCTTGGGAGCACAGACAGTGGTGTTTATCACACTATGCTCTTAAAGAGGTACTATTCCAGTGTGACTCCTCTAGCTGCCTCCTGTTGCATGCTGGGATTGGCAGTTTTAAGGAGGGGTATTTAGAATTCTCAGGCAGAGAAGTTCAGCTCCTTAAAACTGCCAATCCCAGCATGCAACAGGAGGCTGCTAGAGGAGTCACACTGGAATAGTAGCTCTTTAAGAGCATAGTGTGATAAACATCTGCAGGCATTTTTACCAAAAAAAATTAATGCCTGCCCAGCACACCTTCCCCTGTTTATCTAGAAGTTTCTTTAACAGCAGCAGCTGCATCAAGAGGATGGTGAAAGAGGCATTGAGAAGGACAGATATTTGGTGCTGAGCTGCAGCAGTGTGACTGCAATATTTATTTATTTATTTATTATATTTATTTACAACCTACCTTTCGTCCAAAATTGGGATTCTGTGCAATACAGCTTGAACAGGGGAAAAATGGGACTCTGTCCCAGATGATCCTCTTGTAGTTATATGTGCCTGCCTACAACAGGCAAGGTAAATAGCAGTGGATCAAGAATCCCTTACTGAGCATGTGTTGTTAGCATACCCAATATGTTTGTTCTTGTTGTGTGCCTCCAAGTCATTTTTTTATTTATGGTGACCCTAAGGTGAGCCTACCATAGGGTTTTCTTGGTAAATTTCTTCAGAAGGGGTCTGCCTGCTAAGAGCCCTCCCCCGACCTCCATCTTGAGGGGAGAGAAGCAGGCAGGAAACAACAGGCCTCCGCCTGCCAAGTTGAAGAGCCCTCCCCCCGACCTCCATCTTGAGGGGAGAGAAGCAGGCAGGAAACAACAGGCCTCCGCCTGCCAAGTTGAAGAGCCCTCCCCC
>NC_056525.1:170895247-170992389 GCF_019175285.1 Sceloporus undulatus
GACCACCACCAACTTGAGGGGAGAGAAGCAGAGGGTTTTTTTATTATTATTATTGTTACTTGCTTTGTTGTTGTATATGCAAATGTATGCTGTAAACCGCTTTGATCGTAGGAAAAGCGGTATACAAATAAAACATATTATTATTATTATTATTATTATCCTCTGAGGCTGAGAGAGTGTGACTTGCCCAAGGTCACCCAGTGGGTTTTTATGCTCAAGTGGGGAATTGAACCCTGATCTCCAGAGTTGTAGTCCAACATTTAAACCACTACACCACACTTCCCATGTTATGTTTGGGGCTTCTATATTTTCATATGTGGAACCAGACTTGTTCTTAAGATGTCACAATAACCTTTGGAACACTAAGAGACTTTTCCATTGGTCCCAAATACATTAAAGTACCAAGATAAAAGCTAAATGAGTTTGCTGATTGCACCATCCATCCTCAGGCTCTCTGTATATCTTCTTGCACTAGAAACAAAGAGAAAGATGAGAAAGCCACACTTCCTACCCACCTCCTACAATGTTCCCAGCCAACTTCCCTATCCATCTATTCTGGAGTTATTCTAAATCCAAATGACGTGTTGGATAGTACAGCTAATTCTTCAAAAGCCTTGAAATTAAAGCCTTCAGTCATTCTGGAAACCCACTGTCAATTCCCTGAGAAACCCATCAATTCTATGTATTATTGCAAGATAGCATGTAGGATCTTAGGTATAAATATCAGTTCCAAACCTAGCTTCCTTGCACACAGTCGGGGCACACAGTGTCTCTCACACTCAGTGTGTGACCCTCAGACACCTGTCTGAGCCACATTCCACTTTCTGTGTTCTTGTCTTCAGGACTAGTAAATATCACATCTCTAATATCCAGTTTCCATAACTCTCTTTCATTTAACTTTGAATGGTGTGTCTGTTTGAATTACTATCATGATTGTACTCTTACATATTTCTAAATAAAAGTCTTCTTTATTCACCCAGACTTTGAGTTCTCCTCAGTTAGTACTGAGGGATGCATGTGTAGACACCTGCCTGGCATCACAAAAGCATGCTCCAGGTTTTCCAGCAATATCCAGAGCAAAAGGTATGTTTTTTAAAAACCAATTTAAGGGAGGGATAGGGCACATTTGGTGTAGAACTGGCTGTCATAAAGACAGTCTGCACTCAAATCAGGTATTTGGCCCTTATATCATAAAGACAGATTGCTGTGAGGACAGGGTGGCGGTTTACAGACCACCCCTTTGTGGTGGCCTGTACTCACCCCTTTCCCCAACAGATCGGGGCCCCAACTGCCACAGCAGCAGCCCTGAGGCCCTGATCCACCGCTTTTCCAGGCGGTGGGAAAGTGGCAAAAGGCCGCTTCCCCGCAGCCTGGAAAGGGGTGTCCTTGGGGTTTCAAGCCCCAAGGACACCCCGACAGCAGCAGGGAAAAAGAGAAAGGGGCCACTGGGCCCCTTTCTTTTTTGTGTCGCTGGCGCAGCCGTGTAAAGGCTGCACCAGCGACACAAATGAAGGAAGGAGCTCTGAAACGGAAAGGGCACCATATGCGCCCTTCTGCAGCGCCAGGACATCACATCTGCACCACTCCATTTGGAGGCAGCGCGGCCGTGACATCCTAATGGTGGTGCCAATGTAGAATGGGTGCCGCCATTTTTTACATACCCTGTATGTACTAGGGTTGGGGGTGTCTGAAAGAGATGCCCCGGGCAACCGTAGTACATACAGGGTACGAACCAAAAGGCCCGTTTGGGAAGGGCCCGGGGGGACTTTTTTTTTTTTTTTTTTTGGTTCCCGGTTTTTAAAAGCATCCATTTATATGTTTGACCACAAAATGGAAATCATAGGAAAAGTAGAGGCTGGTGAAACAAAGAGTCGTTCTGGATGCATTTTGGAACAAGCTTCAAGTTGTTTCTAGACGGTTGAATATGTTTTTGTTTATTTATGCCTGACTTACCCAATCTGGTTGTTTCATCTGAACATGTTGAATTGCTGTTCTTTTTTGTGGTCAAGGAATCTTTCTCTATTCTTTCAATTTTACTTTTGCCTGTGGTACTAAATCCTCTGTTAAAGAAGTAAAAGCCCAAGGACATACCTATTTCATCATCTGAGGTATATTTTGTTTGTTCATGTACACAATCAAAATATCTTTCAATAAAATGTTCATAGAAACAAAAAGTTGCTTCATTTTTATATTTAGGACTCTTGCTTTTGCTCAAAGATGAAAATGGGTGTGGTAAAGATGCATGCAGAATTATTCATGTATTCCGAAAGTAGAACAAGAATTGTTCTGTAGTGCTCTTCAGTTTGATTTTGACCCTGTTGTGCAAGACCTCCTCATTGCTCACAGATGTGAAGGTGATTGATAGCTTGACATCCCATCTCTCCAAGGGACAGTATAATCTTTCTCTGCTGCTTGTTCTCAGACTATAAGGGCATCCTTCAGGAAGAGCTAAGACCACCCTCTCAGTCTTAGCACTTCATTCTGAGCAATTAATGTCAATACCCCATCTCCAAGGTAAATAACAGATTCTTTTGATCTGACTTCATTGGTGTCATATCTCTGGACTCTGTCAGCAAATTTTTGAGCCCTTTCACAAGGATGAAATAAAGCCTAACTTTTAAAAAACAGTCTTGTAACACCTGAATCTTTAATAGTTATACACACAGCATATCTTGCAGCATAAACTTTGGCAGATCAGAACTTGAAGAGGGTGATTCAGGGCTGGTTCTACCATTAGGTGAAGTGAGGGGCCACCCTAGACAGCAGATGGTAGGAGGTCAAGGAAAAACAATAAAGTGTTGGAAGATATAGTTGTATCTGCCATCTGGCCTGCCCTGCCCTGCTAAAATTGCTGGGCTATTCTCAGGTGCAGTGGATGCCAGCACTGAACAAAAATTCAGTTGCCCTTCAAGTTGGCTTTTATACACAGGATCTCTGTTGCCTAAGGTAGCAAAATGTCTTTGCCCAGCCCTGAAAGGTTTAAACAGATCACCAAACATTGACACATTCAACTATTATACTGAGGAAAAGGGACCACAATATATCTGCATAAGCTTTTCCATATGAATTTCTAATACAGTATTGTAATGTGTGTATGATTCCCATCGTCTTCTTTTTTAATAATAATAAAATACTCCACATGAACACAGAGGAGCCTCATAGATTTTTAGGAATGGCCTCTGTCCAAATGTCAGCAGAATCTTTCATTAAACACTATTTAATGTTCACGCAGAGTCTTGGTTATACCAAACATCTCCATATTGGTATTCACTCAACCAAGCTCAGACTATGCTTGATTTAGATGATTAAACCTGGTCTTAAAAAGGTCTGTTGCTTCTTGTAAAGAGAGAGCTCTTGTAATTTAAAGAAATCTAATCTCCTGAAAGTGTCCCCTGCTGAGTGTGAGACTGACATCATGTTTGTCTGAGTATTAACAGATTCAGTCAGCCTTAAACAATTAGAGCAATTTATAACTGAGATCAGTAATGGAAAGGGCTGCTGGAGATTGGCAGTCCAATGCTACAAATGTCTGTTTAGAAAATGAAACAGGGCTTTGTGAGAATTCTCGCCTGTTCCTCACTTCCTATGAACGCTTCCTCCTGTCCCACCACTATGGTCACCAACTCTGGGGTTTTCTACTAATTTGAACTGCTGCCACCAAATCTCAGGTAACATTATCCAGGGCTCAAGTATAATAAGCAAAAATGGTTTATTAAATGAAAATTGAACAAAACTTTAAATATATACATATGATTATAAATTCTGACTGATGCTAACTCTAACACACATCTCTCACTTTTTTTTCACTTATATCCTGTCTAAAACTGATCCTGACTCTTAGCTCTCCTAACTACTGAAATTCTTAAACCTGCTACTCCTAACTAATCCCTAAACCTCCTCTAACCGACTCCACAATCCTTTCCTGACCACTGTCATACCAGCTATTTCAAAAACCCCTCAGGCTTCTCACTAATCACACCCAACAAACCCTTCTCTCTCCTGACAGATCCTTACTTTAACTTATCTAACAAATGCAACATTTCCCCTGCCAAAAGTCTGCAACATCACAGCCTTACTCCTAGATGGGTGGACATAAAATCACAGCTTAAGCAGGGGCAGCAACACACCACTTTACACTTTCACAAGTGGAACTCGAAGAAGCACACCAAAATACGTCATTAAAGAACAGTGGCAAGGCTAATCCTTCCATGAGCCTCAGTAAAGGGGTCAGTTCAAATAGTGGGATGCTGGGGTCACAAATTTTCCTTCCTACCCTGGCATCTGTCAGAGAAGTATAATGCCCCCTTGGTTGGATCCTCACCTGTATGCTGACTTTCCTGCTCACCCAGGGAGGAAGAAGAAGCCATGTTAATAACCACAGGCCCTACATACTGATGCCATGATTAACATCCAGCCCTGATGTATAGAGCCACTTGCTTCCTAAGCGCTTGACTCCAAGAAAGGAGTGGGAGTGAGTTGTAAAATTGGCTATGTCACAGTCCAGGTGATTTTTATAACCATCCCTGCCCCTGGAACAGACCATGGCTCTGGAGGAAGAATATAAGTGACTTAGAAAATCACCTATATGATTTTTTTTATCATCACTCCATCTCTTCACTTAAAGTCAGGCATTCAGGAAACAGCTGGCTGTGTGCAGCAGAGCTAACAGCAGAGGATGAAAGAGGAGCTATTACTGCTGCCTCCTTTTCATAAGGTAGTCATCTGAGTGCTGGAGTAAGACTCCAAGAGATGAGGGCTCAAATCCCTGCTCAGACATGGAAAACCCTATGATAGAATCAACCCAGTGATGTTAGACAAATCAGTCTTGCAGCCTAAGGGTAAGGCAATGGTAAACCTCTTTGAAAAACCCTATGATAGAATCAACATAAGTCAAGGTACACAATAGCAACAAACTTATGGGAGGAGGTTCTACAATAGCAATAGCAATAGCTAGTACATTTCTATACTGCTTATCAGTGAACTAGCACTCATTAAGCAGTTTATAAAGTGTAAGCCAATTGCCCCCAACAAGCTGGGTACTTATTTTACTGACCTACGAAAGGATGGTAGGCTGAGTGGAGCGTGGAGCCCTCCTCTAGAATTGAACTTACAACATTGTGACTGCAGTTCCAGAATTTAACCACTGTGCCACCAGGGCTACAAGTCTGCTGCTTCTACATTCTCCCCTTCCCTGCATAGGCAGGGTTTTTCTAAGGTGGCTGGCAGGGAGAGAGAAAGATCTACCTTCTTTTTTTAGTCTTTACTGCCTGCTGACACCAGTGGATCTCCTACTTCTCTTCCTCCTTTAGCAGGGGGAAGTATATGCTTGCAGCATTGCTGGTGCTATCTGTGGGAGAGCAGCACTTTGCTATCCCAAGTGACAAGACTGCTTGGGTTGCCCTTAAACACCCCCCATGGTAGATCTTGCTCAAAATCTCTGGCAATCTTCCTACTCTTTCTGCATGATCACACTCTTAAGTAGAGCTTGGAAAAGTTACTTTTTGACACTACATAACTGTGATAGTCACATGAAACAGAGGACCAGCATGATGTTCCTTTAATATCTGTGTGAAGGAAGGAATTTCAGGACGTTACATAAGCTGATAAGAGTGATGGCAATCATCATGATCATGATTATCATTGTCATCGTCATCAAACATCATCATTGTTATTTATATCCCACTTTACTTTCCAAAGCCTGGACTTAAGACAGCTTACAAATTCACATTTTTTTCATGTGGTCAGCTAAAATTCCTATTATCCCCCTGGGGCCATGATGCCTGGGGGATTCTGGGAATCACAGTACAAAAAAGTAATTTTTCCAAGATCTAATCCCCAGGGTGAGGACTATAACAAAAATGAGTGCACTGAACTTGGAGATTCTGTGGTCAGTTCTGCAGGAAACTGATGCCCACTTGAGACCAAGAAAGCATCTTAATTCTTTAACTGAAAATAAAACCACAGTCATTTTGGGCTGGCACTGGATGAAGTTCCAAAAGAATTTAATTTCTCCATCCCTCAATAAACCCTGAAAGTTGGACTCCATTCCTGTATTTAGATTTTTACAGAATAGGATCATGAGTTCAGTTTGAATGAATTTCCCCAAATGTAGCTCATGCTAAAGGAAGGGATCTTTCCTCTTCCCAGTAATGGTAGTATTGTTTTTAATAAAGGAGGAGCTTTGGAAGTGACCGTTTGCACAGGTTCACAGTGTGCAGATGAGAGAAATCAATACTGAGAGATTCTCTCCAGAGTACTACAGGGTGGAAAGGAGAAAAATCAGGATGGCGATTTGTTTGTTTGTTTATTTATTTATTTCACATATAGCCCACCTTTCCTTTGATAAGTCAAGAAGCTGTATACAGCTCTTTTCTCCCCATTAATTCTCACAACTCTGAAAGAGAGTGATTGGTCTAAAGTCACTTTGTGAGTGTCATGGCTGTCCCTACTCCCAGTCTAAACACTTTAAACTCTGAAGAATACTGGTCCTCATAACTGGCAGATTTTATTCATGCCTTTGATATAACGTTGCTGCAGGAGATATAGAGTGCTACCAGCTGGATGGGTCCTACTGCTCTCAGTGAAAAGGCATTGTAAATTTATTCCATCTTTCCCTACTCAGCAGGTATATGTATGTATGCTGATATGTAAAAAGAAAAGAAATGAAAGAAATGGCAGGAAATCCAGGAAGGTAACAGATAGAAGACTATGACATCAAGACCTTCTGTATGGCTGCTTCCAGATGAAGCTTTTAGAGCAATTCAAGTGTACAGGAGGCTGCCGTTCTACATTTTCCCATTTTTTCTAACCAAAGATAATCGATTAATGGAAAACAACCAAAATTGTTTTCAGTTAATGTCTTTTCATTGTAAGTAACAAAAGACAGAGGTTCCAATGAATGAGCTGGGGTGATAGCACAAGAGTCTCATCTAGAAGCACCCTTGGTGAAATTGAAGTATTGTATTATGATTGGTTCCCAAAAGCCCTAGATTGTGAAGTTAATAGTAAAGGATTGTGGGAGTTGTAGGTCAAAACATCTGGAGATTCAAAGCTTCTTCACTCATGTGTCAAATTAAAACTGTGTCCAATGACTTCCATCCTACTGGTTCCAGGAATCCAATTTTGGGCTTATTCCTGACTTTAAAAGAACTATCCAAAGCGCTGAACCATATCTCCCATGCAGGTTCTGCATCTCTGATAGTTTCTTTAAAATCTGGAATAAAACCCAAAATGGATTCACCATACCACTGACATGGAAGACATCGGATACCTCAAAGTTAATCAGCTGTTTTCACATATATGTTTAACAAAAAATAATAAATGTCTTATTCGCTTTTGAGAGAACATATGGTTGTTAATTTTTGTGAGGTCTACCCTCTGTCCTCTCTAAGGCAACCTTCCTGCAACCCTCCAGATATGTAAAACTGTGACTTCTGTCAGAAACAGTCAGCATGGCAACACACCAGGAGGGAAACGTTTGCTCTAGAGATCCCTTCAGGCTTCCCTTGCTTCTTGAAGTACAAGATCAGGCTTCCCACCTGAAAGAGTCAGCCCTTCCATTGACAGAATGAGGCAGCAGCACAAAAGGACAACAAAACTGTTGATTGCTTAAAGTGCCTTTGTTATGTCTGTACCACCAGAGATTGGGAAAGGTGCTTGTAGGATCTTTTTGCCTCTGGTTCCAAAATAATGTGACCAGTCTAGGAAACTCTGCACCTGGACTTTTTGAAGTGGTGGACACCTTGTGTTGCTCAACACTGGGTAGCAAAACTGTGCCATCTTGTGCTGTCTTGGCCTCCTGATCTGCTGGAAGGTTGGAGCTAGAGGAGGAATAAGTAGTAGTAAAATGTTTGCTCAAAAGCCTAGCACCAACCTTGCAGTGAAGGATATAATGATGCAGACTAAACTAATCCAATGTTATTCGGGGAATGTAGAGCTACCTATAATATGCAATGGGTCAGAGTCATGGAAGGAGAAGATGTCCTTGGTATGAGAACTGCTGTTCCTTCCAAGCATGTCCTGATTTTTATCTGTAAAATATTGGAGAGTATAAGTGTAATTAAAGCTTGGTTTCTGTCTAAATAGTAACCATAATGAGAACATCTGGTCTGCTTCCTTCTTTTTGAATTCCAGGTCTGTCGGGTTCTCTTTTTTTAGTTATGAAGTGAACAGAATGGCATGTATACATATCTCACCGATGGACACACCAATTGCTTACATCATTTCCTGTTCCAGGCCTCTGTCTGACAAAATAAAGGTATTTTCCCTTGTGATCTGTTCAAGAAAGTTTGTGGTGATGCCAGCAGATTTGACGACCAAGTGAAAAATGAGGTCAAGATAGGAGTAGACTACTTTACATCCACAGGGGAATAAGGCCTGGTTCATATCATTTTGCTGCCTAAGGCAAAGGACAAGCCAGTGTTGTGCCATAGTTTCAGGATTGAACAAGGACTCCAGGAAGCCAGAATTTCCTGAAACTCAATGGGTGAGCTTGGACAAGTCACGCTCTCTCAGCTTCAGAAAAAGACAATGGCAAATTCCTTCTGAATAAATCTTGCCAAGAAAAACCTGTAATAGGTTTGTCTTAGGGTTACTATAAATCAGAAAGGGCTTGAAGAGACAAAACATCATCAGGGAAGGACAAAACAACATTTCCCCCCATTCTGTGTAAAAAAAAAAAAGCTGACCTGAGAGGTAGATGAATCCTATTTCAGCCTTGGAGAATAAAAAGCGTCCTCCATTTCACTTGAGGACAAATAACTAGTTTAGGGGCACATACAGCAATATCCTTTGTCACTGTTCCCCTCCATTCAGCATCCACCAATTCACACTAATTAATGGTAGAGCCAGACTTGGTGAAATGTTTGCACAAATCCTTCATATTAGAAAGGTTTTGATTCAGATTTCCATAAGAAATTGCTTTTATTACTAGGTAACTTCCAGCCAGCGCAAGGAGGGTGCGAGATGCATTTCGCAGGAGCTCCCAAGAATGTGGCTCTGTGCTGCTGTAAAGTGGAGGAAGACTGAAACCCTTTGAACTAAGGGGCTCGGAAGAATCCCTGCAGAGGCCCTGTGGCGGAGAATCCAGATATTTCCCCCCAGAACCCCTGGTCCGGCTGGAGTTAGGGGCGAAAGGATTTAATCGAATACATGAGCATAGAGCATGAGCTCATTGACAGAACCAACTAATTAAGTTACAACTTAAGTTGAAATTTGCTGAGTGTGACTTGCTCAAGATCTTCAAAATGCAGCTCTACAGCTACCTGCTGGGATGTTTTGGCTGGAGATCGTGAACTGAGTAGGGGGCTAGACTTGATGGCTTCCAGCTCAACGATCCTATGACTCTGAGTGGATTTCCATGGGTGAGTGGGCATTTGAACCCTAATGTGAAGAGAGAAGCTAGGTAAGGCTGGTTGGAGAAGAGGGGTCTCAGAGGTTGAGAAGGATACAAAACTGAGGTTTGTCAATGACAGAAGGCAGAAAGTGGGAAAGATTGCATCATGATAGAGCAAGACTGTAATAGAGATAGGACAGTCAGCCAGGGGGGAGAATTGAATAAGATTTTGGGGAGCTGTGAATGTTTAAATAGTTCAGGGGTTAATGTGTGATCTTAATGTGTATTAATGCACTTCAACGTGTTTATTCTTTTTTTTTACAACTGTGTCTGACTGTTCCTGTTAAGTTTTGTTAGATCACCTTGAGGCCCAAGGCCCCATTCAAGAAGGGAACTTGTGGGCAAAGGGGCACAGTGAGTGACAGGGTTTGGAGCTGCAGGGCCAGTCTGGAGAGGGGATCTGTCACACCTGATCTCCTGGAGTCCTAGTCCAGCACTCAGACCACTATATCACACAGACTCTTGTGTGAGATTTGTGTGTGTAGGCACCTTCAAGTTGCTTGGTGACTTATGGCAACCCAAACAATTTCATAGGTTATCACTTGCTAATATAGTTGTATCAAATTTTCTACTTTTGCCTGAAACAATTCCATGATCAATTTCCCCAAAAGAATTTGGGTGTCTGAAATTTAAAGGACCATCCATGGTGTTGAACCTATTTTGGAGGAAACACCTTGGACAGATCCTTTAAAGTCCCAGAGCACTTAACCCTCTCATTGCCATGGAAGCCATCAGCCACCAGTGGTTGCCTCACAAAATGATAAAGTAGCAAAGAACCTTAACCATTCAAATATGTCCTCTTCTCTATCCAAAGGGCATCTGCTCCCTCCCTCCTGAAGCTGCACAAACTTTCCCCAGTTGTTCATCCCAAAATCTTAAGTGCTTCATGAAGCCATACTATAACATAATATAATTTGCTACCAGGAGACAAACTACAGCAATCATCACCAAGGGTATTACCTATCATAGCCAGAGAATACTTAACAATAAAAAGTTCCACAAGTGGGATTTCCCCCCAGTTACAAGTTACTATACTAAACTTATTTAAATAGTTATTTCAAGGAGATACTTCAGGGACTTGTTTAGCCACCACTATTTGGTTCATTGTTACTGTGTGCCTTCAAGTCTTTTCTGACTTATGATAAACCTAAGGCGAGGTTTTCATGGGGTCTTCTTGGCAAGATTTGTTCAGAGGGGTTTTGCCTTTCCTTTTCTCTGAGACTGAGAATATTTGACTTGTCCAAGGTGACCCAGTGGGTTTCCATGGCTGAGCAGGAATTTGAACTCTTTTCTCCAGTCCAACAGTCAAACTACTACAACATGCTGTCTCTATTTGCCTCATAGCTGACAAAATACTAATACAATTGCAATGAATCTTTTCTATCCAATATTAGAAAGTACCAAATGTTACTTCCCAAACAATGAGACAATACAGTGCATATGACCAAATGGGGGGAAATTCCAGAAACAGAAAATGCTTCTGAAAATTAGGACATGAACCAGGGGCTGCCTTTCTTCCCATATTTCACCTGCATCTCCGTCGAACTTTGCTCCTTTGCTGGCATGTCTTTGTTGGCAAAATAGTTTTTGCAAATCTCTCTATGGGTATATATGGAGCTGTCCACCACCAGATTCCTGGTGCCAGCTGGGCCACAGCAGAGGATCTAGGGGTCTTATGCCCCTGGGACCCCTAGAGCCTGCAAAGATATCCAAACATATCACAAAAAACCCAAGAAGTGCCTGGAAGTCAACCTCTGGTTATGAAAAACATGATAAACAGTGCAAAGGGGCTGACATGGATGCCAGAAAAGGAAGCAGGGGGACTCCCATCTCCCCAAGACTAGACAAAATTGAGCAGTCAAAATTGGACCACTAAGCGGCTGTGCAGACTGGCCATTAAGGCCTGCCTGGGGGAGGAGTTGGGGTGTGGTGTCTATATGACACATGCCCCGACTCTGCCCCATGGTAGTGTGATGCCATGCACCGTTCCACATGGTGCACAGCATCATGGCGCTCCTGTGGTGCTTCATTTGCACAAAGCAGCACCAAAGGAGCACCTTAAAGCCACAGTGCCACGGCTATCGCACCCTTTCCAGGGCGCAAAAAGGAGCCACTTTTTGCAGCTCCATTTTGCATCCTGGAAAGGCCAAATCAGGGCTGCACCATATGGTTGCCACATCCCCAATCCAGCACAGCTGGAAGTGGCTGCAGGCTGCTCCTTAGAGGCAGTCTGCACAGCCTCTTAGTTTCCTATGCAGCTGATAGTTAGAATTATCACTTAGAAAAGTACTACATGATCTTTATTTTGCTATTGCTTTCATGTTACTTTGACTGTTATCACCTTCAGTTGGATGATGATGATGATTGCTTTAATACAATTTTCTTTGTTTTGTAAATACATGCCTGCATGTAGTCAAAAGCATACCTGCCTGCTAGTGTTGAGCTCCCTCCCCTTATAACAAATTTAGATTCCCAGAGCAGTGGGGTTCTGGAACCTATTTATAAGGTAAACACTCCTAGAGAGGCAACTCACCTTTTTTAGAGACATGCAAGATGGGCAGTCCAGGGAATTTGGAGGGGTGGAGGGCCATAAAAATCCCATTGGGGGGGGGAGGCAAGCTTTCCCCATCCCTGCAGTAGTGCTTATTGAAGTTCATTACATAGCAAAGTTTCAATTGAATAGAACTTCAGTTGATGAATCTTATGTATACAGTGGTCTCCTAAATTAATTTGCAAATGTCATTGTACTGGAAACAAATTCGTCAATGAAGCCAGTTTGAATTCCAGTGGGTATACAACAGTGGGCAAGTTAATCATTCCCCTCGACTCTGGTAGTGGTGATGCAGAGGGTTGAAATGGGGAGGGGGATGAGAAGAGCAAGATGAGCACATTGGCTTCTCCTTTATTAAGAGTACTTGGGGAAATCAGTAATTTCCTCTTCAGCTGCTGCTAGAATGTGATCCCAAGGCTTTCTTGTCAGTGGTTTAAATCAACAACATAAACAAGCTCTTTAACTAGATCTTCCAAAATAGACATCTCCATGGTATCTCCTTCAATCATTTGGTGGGGGAGGGTTGGTGTACAAAGGCTGAAAAGATTAGATCACACCTTGAAGAAGGAAAGAAATTACAAGGAACTCAAGGAATGTAGAAACATGTTAAAGCTGTTTGAAAAATGCCAGGAATGCAAATTAAAACCATGGAGTAGCCTGCAATCAATAAAATATGTTAAGTACAGTTTTCAGAGGTTTTGTCCTATCAGTAAATTAAAATTCTGGACTAAATAACAGACTTTGTGTGGGATTTGGCAAAAAAAAAAGTTAGTGGGGGAAAGGAGGAGGAGAATTAACCACGGTAGAATTAGACAATAGATCCTGGATCAAGGGAAGGAAATAGCAGGAGAAAATGTTTTCTGAAAAAGTGACAAACTGCCAGTCCTGCAAGTAATAAACGAGGGAACAACTGCTCATCCAAATATATTTTTATAAATACCACCTAGACTGGTTACAGAGATGATTGGTCTACAGAAAGATAAGGGAGTGTATGTCTCTGTGTGTCACAAACTTGACATCTGTACAAAAGCAACCCTACTGGCAATCCTATGCATCCAGGGATTATTTGGCTTTTGAAACACATTAGTTAATTTGTCAGATTATTTCTGGCTGGAAAATGAAAGGTAACAAGGTAACTGTTGGGTTTTATATTTTCAAAATTGACAACTCACCCATTATTTTCTTTTGTTTATTCATCCCAGAATCCTAAGGAATATCCTAGGTGCAACATTAAAGCCCCACAGCACCTACTACTAAAGCCTATTTTGTATGTCTGCAAACTTCTCTTTTTTCATGTTTTAGACTATGACTGGAAAATGTCTTCAGTGTCAGACATCTTTCTTGTTCTCCCCTTCCTCTACCTTTTTGCTGTCTTTACCATTAGTTTCATGAACAGTTCTGCAGAAATCAGAAATTGCTACACTGTTTTGAGACTTACTCTCATTGTTGCCCCACTGTAGCTTTTTGGATATTATTTCTGAATTAACTTGGGTAAGACTGTGCAATGAACGATAGATGTGCAAAATGTTGTACTTCAGATATTGGACTGCAGCTCCCAGCATTTTCCACCATTGTCTATAGTGGCTAGGGCTCATAAGAACTGCTGTTCAGCAATCTCTGAAGAGCACACTTTAGCTTCTCTGCTGTAAAATGATGTAAGATGTTGCCAACAAAACAGGGGTGAGGAACATGTGGCCCTCAAAATGTTATTGGATTGCAATTATCATCAGACTTAGTTGGCATGTTCATTTATGGGTGATGATGGACACTGTGGTCAAACAAGGTCTGGAGAGCCCCATATTGACTCAGATTTGGAAGATCATACATAAGACATAAGAAAAAACAACATCAAGGAGCACATCGTCCATTATTTTGTCTCTAACAACAATCAACCAACACCTCTGGAAGGTGACACAGAAAGTGTGGAGGTGATTGTACTTTTCCTGTTGTTTCTCCCATGTATTAGGCATCCAAAGGCATATTTTCTATGAACTATGGAAGCCCCAGTCTTATCTATTATGACAAACAATAATAACCAATGATGTGGGACCTGGTAGTCTCCACTGAGCCCAAGAATTCAATGGTTGCTCTTGGTTCAGTCACTTTCTACGAGTATCTGTCTAGCCTACCATACAGGGCTCGGTGGAGGAGGAGAGCCATATATGCAGTGGTATCCTTGTGGTTGGTGTCACCCAAGGGGGGAGGCTGTGGCCTCCAGAGGGCCATTCGGGGTTTTGCACAGCTACTAGGTAAGTGCAAAAGGGATGTGACACCCTGGGAGTACCACCCCACCAGATGTATACCCCCCTCTGGGGTGTCACCCAGTGCAGTCTGCACCCCCCTAATGACACCACTGTATGTACATCACCTTGCTCTCATTAGAGGTGGTGCACATAGCTCTTGTCCTCCACACTTCATTCTATAGCATTATAACTCATATTAATATTACTAGTAAACAATATAAATATTCATAGGCCTAGTCTTGGGCTCCACAGTTTAAGGAGTATTTCAACAAGCTGGAACCAGTCCACAGGAGGACAGTCCATATAGTAAAGGTTGCAGATAATATGTTCTATGAAGACATGCTGAGGGAGATGAGTATGTGATGGGGAAGATGGAGAAAACTTGTTTTCTGTTGCTCCAGGACCTGAATCAGTGGGTTCAAATTTCTAGAAAGGAGATTCTAACTAAACCTTATGAAGAATTTCTTGGCCTTAAGATCTGTTCAACCTGAAGGTAGTGGGCTCTCCTTTCTGGTGCATAAACAGAGGTTAGATGATCACCTATCAAGGATGCTTTAGCTGTAGAGTCCTGTGTTGATGGGGGTTGGACAAAATGGGTAGCTACCAACCTAATGTTTCTCTGAGGTTTATCACACAGAGATTTTTAGAGCTTTTGCAGGTCAGTTCCAACGTGAGTGCGAGTCCAATTATGCAGATTCATGTCATAACGTGAATGTGTTATCAGATGAGATTCCTTTCTACGGGTGCTCCTTCCGTGGTGCTTCTGCAGTTATTCCAAAGTGACCCCTCAGTTTGATGAATTCAGAAAAAAAAGTGAATTCACAGAATTCGCATTCAAGCTCACTTCGATTTCACTTCAGATTGGTCTGGTGTGGAAAACCACTTCGATGTCACCCCCCTTGGCCCCCTGCATCCTGCTCCATCATTCCCCTCCTCCTTCACCCCCTCTGCCACCCTGCCACCCATCCCATCATCCCCTGCCTTCTCCTGCATCCCAATCCTGGCCCCAATGACCCCAGCAACCTATCCCATCATCCCCTGCCTTCTCCTGCATCCCAATCCTGGCCCCAGGCACCCATCCCATCATTCCCTGCCTTCTCCTGCATCCTGATCCTGGCCCCAGTGACCCCCAGTGACCTATCCCATCATCCCCTGCCTTCTCCTGCATCCCAATCCTGGCCCCCAAGACCCCCTGCCATCCATCCCATCATCCCCTGACTGCTCCTGCATCCCCATCTTATCCTCTCTGCCAATCTGCCACCTATCCCATCATCCCCTGACTGCTTCTTCACCCCGATCAAGGATGACAGCTAAGGTGGGACAGGGAAGGAGGGCAGCATCCAGAGCTCCACTGAGCATGTGCAAGGGTGTCGATTCGAATAGTTGAACCCTCCAGTGTGGTAATACAATATGCACTCACTCCCCTTTGCTTGAATCCGCATCACGTGACTTGCTTGGAATAGAACTGACTCAGCTTCCCCCTCAGTTCGGAAGGGCAGCGGAAAGGCAACCAGGTGTCGTAAATCATCACATGTTAACCTTAATTCGCATTGTTAGACAGGAGTGACTCTGGATCTTGTGTGAAAAAACATCACGTTTTGCATTGCTAGAACAGGAGTGACTGCGGATCTGAGCTACAAACCCCCCACGTGTGATAAGGTCCTATGATAAATTTAACTAGTAAACATATGATAAACAGGCTGGTCAACTTAACCTTCATGGATTTGCTTGAGCTTTCCTTAAGAGCCATTGATGTTATTGCATCAGAGCTTAGAAAACTTATGTGCAGTGGATGCTTCCAGAAAGCCCCAGCCAGCATGGCTACAACTATAGCCCCCCAAAATAAATTTTCCAAGCTCCAAACTGCACATATGTGAAAGCCAGAGGTTCTCATACTCCTCAGCTGAAGGGAAAGAATGAAACATTTTCTCAGAGCTTACATTTGGATGCTCTGAACTGCTCCAGCCTTCAGGGAGGGAAAGAACTCTTCACTTCACTATCCAAGCGGAGTTGGAAACTTGGTTCTCATGAAGAGTAAAATGGAATCCAGAGCATCATTCTGTCATTTTGCAGTTATGGATTGCTTCAACATGCCATTTTATTAAAATTAACTTTCCAAGCTCTCCATCCAGGCAAGAAAGAACAGGAATTTTCTCTACAGCAGCAAGGGGAATGGCAATGGAGCTTCTTGCCAAAATAACTGAATATATTTTTGTTCACACAGCCCCATTCTCTCTTTTTTCCTTCACCCTTCGCTCTGTAAAAACAGATTAGAACTAGGTAAGGATTTTTGTTGTTGTACCTTCATTTCTTATTAGCCCAGTGTCATAAACTTCTAAAGCTAATAGGTTTTCATTATGTATGTGTGTAGATTTGCGATTTACTGTATTAATTTTAAAGAGATTCACACAATCACTTAAAAAAAGAAACAAAGATCCCATTCTTTGAAACAAATCCCTGCCTATGCTTTCTGTAAAGATGGAAAAAGTATTTAAAGCTGAGATTTCCCCACATAATGAATACCAGAAGACCGATGCTATTTAAAGATGCAAAAATAATGTGGGATGTTTTTAAAAAATACTCAGCAGAGTGTGTTGGTTATAAAATATAAAACACTGCCATCTACTGGCACAGTTTGTCCCTGTTCATAAACCATGCAGCCAAACCCCAGTCCTATAGCCAGTGTGTTTTGTCTATTCCTGCATCCCATTTCATTTTCATTCCATTCATACATCTGCATGTATACCTGAAGACTGAATATTATATCCCATAAGTGACTGGTTGATTGGGGATTTGAACCTGGTGTCACAGAGTCATAGTCCAACATTCAAACCACTACACCATCCTGGCTATCTTTTTATTCATAATGCAAGAGATCCCACCTCAACATTAGGAGGAACCTCCTGACAGTAAAGGCTGTTCAACAGTGGAACATACTCCCTCAATGGAGAGTGGAGGAGGAGTCTCCTTCCTTGGAGGTCTTAAACAGAGGCTGGATGGCCATCTGTCAGGGATGCTTTGATTGAGAGTTCCTGCATGGCAGAATGGGGTTGGACTGGATGGCCCTTGTGGTCTCTTCCATCTCTATGATTCTATAGGCCTAGCCAGGTTAGTATGAGCCTGACATGCTATCCTTCCAGTTCCTGGGCATACAGAAAGGAGGTCAACCCCCCCCCCCCCCCCCCGGCTTCCTTGGGAAAGTTACTTTCAAGCAGAGGCTGGATGGCCATCTGTCGGGGATGCTTTGATTGAGAGTTCTTGCATGGCAGGGGGTTGGATTGGATGGTCCTTGTGGTCTCTTCCAACACTATGATTCTATGATTCTATGGCCCGTTACAAACGGGCATAAAAGTATGTCCTGGGGACGTACTAGGGTTAGAAAGGGGCGTCACTTCCTGACGCCCCTAACCCTAGTACTGACCCAGTCTGTACAAAATGGTGACACCCGTTCCACATGGGGAGCACCATTACGACATCACGAACATGCTGCCTCCAAACAAGGCAGCGCGGACGTGATGTTGTCGCACCGCGTGAGGGCGCGTAGAGCGTCCTTTCCGTGGCGTGAGAAGGTTTGTGTCCCTGGCACAGCCTTTAGACGGCTATGCCAGGGACACAAGGGGGCCCCTTTCTCCTCCTCCCCACCCCCATTGGGTGTCCTTGGGGCATGAAGCCCCAAGGACACCCCTTTCCAGGCTGCGGGGAAGTGGCCTTTTGCTGCTTCCCCGCGGCCTGGAAAGCGGCGGATCGGGGCCTCGGAGGCTGCCGTTGTGGCAGCTGAGGCCCCGATACAGTGGGGAAAGGGCTGCTTACAGGCCGCCCCAAACGGGCGGTCTGTAACGCGCCTATGATTTTGGGCTGGGCCCCTAGAGAGCATTAGGAGATCTTCCACTCTGAGAACTAGAAAATATATGAATAGGACCATAGGAAGTCGTCTTACATCAAGTCAGGCCAATAGTTACTCAGATCAGTGCTCATCTGAGATAACCAGAGCTTAGAAGCAATGAGTTAAAACAAGTTACCCCTAAATAGTTATTTTGGGGTGTACCAAGGTTAAAAGGGGGGGTACGTTTAAAAAAACAACACAACAAAAAACAAAAGTTATTTTATCAGTGTAATTAGGCATTTCTAAGAACACTCAAAGGTTACTTTTATGTGTATCTTAAGTGGCATTTTGGCAGGATTTGTTTATTTTATTTATATCCCACTTCTCTCCTGAATGGGACTTTTGCCTCTTTCTTTCATCCACCCGAAGGTTCCCCACCAAAAGTAACAAAGTAATTGAAAAATAACAAGCAGCATGGAAAGTAATGTTAACCTGCTGACCTTGGGTTACTTTTCCAAACATTGCAACAAGTGAAACAAAGTACATTTGAAAAGTAACATTCCAGACTTGGATGAGGATATGAACTGTAGCCTAATACATCTGGAAGATACTTCAGGTCTGAACAGAGTGGCTATTAGACACACTGCCTGGATATTATTGGAGTTGCCATCCAGAACATCTGGAGGTCGCCAGGTTGGAGCAAATTGCCTTGGCACAGGCGCAGGGGACCTTTGAAAATGCCCAAGTTTTGGGACAATTTCTCTAGTCCCTTACCCTTGGCAATCTTTTCTGGGACTTCTGGGAGCCGAAGTAGAAATACCAAGAAGGCCAAGGGATTTCCACTGATGCCTTTGCTCCTGTGAGGAAAGGGAGACCCTTGCCCCCCATCCCTCTAAACCTCTCCTTCCCATTTTCTTTAAATGAACTCCTTTTAAGGTACTTTTTTTTTTGTTCCCAGATTGTTCCAAATCTCCCCAAACTGCCTAGAAAGGCAACAGTTTACTCCTATGAATCCTCGCTCCCATCTCCCCAAAAGAAGACAAAAAGAAGAAGAGGAAGAAAGAAGGGCCAAATGGTGGCTGGGAGTGATATCACTTCAGGCACAATGAAACATGCTGCTGAAATTGTCCCTGGCATGTTTGCAGTTGACTTTGTCTTAAAGTTTTCATTACGCTTCCTAGAAAGCTAGTCTGGGACCAAAAGACAAGCCTAACCTAGTAGATCCAGGGATGGGTGTTCATTGATGGGTCTTCATTGAAACCCAGCCATGTCTGTTCTCTGGCTTCTACATTTTGATTGGGCTCCAGCCCTTTTGATAAGAAACCAGATGCTTTTGATTGTGAACCAGAACACTGTCTTCATGCCAAAATGAGACCTATTTATCTACTTGCATTTGCACACTTTAGAAACTGCTAGGTTGGCAGAAGCTGGGACTGGTGATGGAGCTCATCCCATCAATGTGGCACCGGGCCTCGAACTGCCAACCTGCCGATCTTGCAACCAATAGAGTCGGCGTCTTAACCACTTGAACCACCGCACCCCCATGTTTAATGTTTGTAAATAAACATTATTGTTATTAATATGAAGTCGAAGGCCAGCATCCATAGTGTTTTGTGGAGGGATGCAAGCCCAAGTCCAGCCTGAGCCCTGGCTGGGACTGAATTCATAACCTTTGAGGGGGCTGTGGCTGGTTGCAGTACTGGCACTTAACCACCAGGGGGCTCCCTAACGCGAAGCAGATCAACGTCAGCTCGGCTCAGCTCATTCGCTCGCGCTCTCTGCCAACGGTCAGCAAGGTAGCGCGCATGCGCACTCAGCTCCACCACCTCCCACCTTCTCTTTAGTCCTCTGGCTCAAGCCTTGGACTCGATCTCCCAGAATGCCTTCCCATTAGCTGAGTTGGCTTGGGGCTTCTGGGTATTGAAGTCCAAACCGTCGATAGTAAGACCAAAGGTTGAGAACCACCACTACTATAGGAGGCAGACTCTGTCGGGAGTGTGTGGCGCGCATGCGCAGGCGAGTCCCCCTCCCCGGCGCGAGGGCCGTCCCTCCCTGTGTGCGCGTGCGCAGAGGGGAGAAGCCGTTGGCCGTTGGGGGAAAAGAGGCGGTTGCTGGTGTCTGGCGGCGAGTGCCTCCCTCGCGCGCCTCAGGACAGGAGGGGCCATGAGGAGGAGGAGGAGGAGGAGGAGGAGGAAGAGGCTCGGGGACGAAGGGATGGCCGCTGGGGCCGAGGCGTCTTCTTGGCGCTTCCCTCCGGCGCCGGACCCCTGAGAGCCAGAGGGAGAGGGAGAGAGGGAGGAAGGGCCGCCTCCTCCTCCTGGGTCGTCTCCTTGGCCCACCCGCCCCGCTGCCGTCCTCGATGTCTCCCCCGCCGAGGGGAGCCCACCGGACCCGCGCCTCCCCGTCGCCCCCCCGCCGGCCCCCGAGGCCTCCTGCTCCTGCTCCTGGCCAGAGCCCCGGAGCCGCCAGGGCCCCTTCCACCGCGGCCATGAAGGCGGAGGCGGCGGACAGCGGCATGGTCAACCTCTCCGTCCAGCAGGTGCTCAGCCTCTGGGCCCACGGCACCGCCCTCCGGCACCTCACCGGTAGGAAGGCCGGGGGCAGGGGGAGAGAGATAGAGATACACACACACACACACGTGGGTCTTGTGGCCCTAACCTTAGCAAATGAAGGGGGACAAGTGTGTGTGTGTGTGTGTGTGTGTGTATATATATATATATATATATATATATAGTCACCAGGGAGAGTGGTCTAGTGTCAGAGCAACCCTATCAGGGCACTGCTCCTCTTGTCAGCATTGGGGAGCCTCTCAAGCGGAGAGCCTGGGGCCTCTGACACTAGATCCCTGTCCCTGGTGACTCTATATATAGATAGATAGATAGATAGATATACACACACGCACACACACTTGTCCCTCCATGTTGGGTAGGGTTAGGGGCACAAGACCCTTGTGAATGTGGGAAAACTGCAGATAACAAACGCACCATGTCTTTACCTGAGAGGACACCTCTCTAGGAATCGCTAGCTCCTCCAGGGCAACTTTTGGTTAAAGTCGACCATAGAGTTGCATTGGAGGAGCTAAATATTCCTAGAGAGAACATATTAATCAAATCCTCAAGTGTCAAAGCTGCAAATATGGAGGGGTGTGTGTGTGTGTGTGTGTATTGGATATACCTGTTGCCCTGGATGGGGGGGGGTCCGGAGGGCAAGGGGAAAAGGTTGGCGGTTGGAGTGCTTTGCCTGTGAAAGTCCCAGGGACAAATGTCGTGGCCTCCAAGGAAGACATTTGCCCAAGACTTTAGAGATGTGAGAGAAGAGGATTTTGTTTGTTTTTGTTTTTAGCCTATTATATTAACCCACTACAACAGTGATGCTCAACCTGTGGGTTGCGACCCCTTTGGGGGAGGGTCAAATGACCCTTTCCCAGAGGTCACCTAAGACCATCAGAAAACACATATTTTATGTTGTTACATTAATAATTCTACAATTGGGGGTCACCACAACATGAGGAACTGTATTAAAAGGTCACGGCATTAGGAACCACTGCACTACACAGTGGGTTTGTGTTAGTTGCTGATGTATGCCTTCAAGCAGTTTCCAACTCATGATGAACTTATCAGGGGCCAAGATTGGTTTGGAGGATTCTTGCGCTCCCTGAGGCTGAGAGAGTGTGACTTGCCCAAAGTCACCCAGTAAGTTTCTGTGGCAAAGCGAGGGTTCAAACCCTGGTCTCCAGAGTCATAATCCAATGCTCATGCCATAAGAATAATAAACTGAACCCAGTGACCTGATATATACTGTTTCAGCCCCAGGGAGCAATCTGAGATAAGACAGGTTGCAGCAAATGTTATCAGACACAGAGGGCAAGGTTAGACTTTGAGAGGTGTGGGAGAGGTGCTGTGGGTTAGTGTTGGTTGTTGTTGTATGTCTTAAAGTTGTTTCCGCTTTAGGACCACCCTAAGGTGAAGCCATTGTGGGGTTTTCTTGGCAAGGTCCTTTAGAGGGGGTTTGCTATTGCCATTCTCTAAGGCTGAGAGATTGTGACTTGGATAAGGTCAGCCAGTGGGTTTATATGCTGAGTGAGGAATCAAATCCTGATCTCCAGAGCTATACAGTAAACTCAACACTCCAACCACTGGACCACGCTGTCATTCATATTGAGAGGCTGGCCTAGGAGTCCCTGGTAAGTCCCTAGGGAGTTCCCAAGAAAGGAAGAGTTTTGCTCAATGAGCACAAATATGATGCTAGTGCCTGGCATGTTGTGGGGGAAATTGCCAATTCCTCCTATCAGAGATCCTGGGAAGCAGTGCCCTAAGACAATGCTGGGTCCTAGGGAAAGGTGGGCTTTAGAGGTTTGACTTTACATTTGTGGTGGGATTAAAATGCTCTGGATACCATAGAGCCATATGCCCTGCAAGGAACTTGCCTCTGCACATATGTCTTCCCGTGTTATCTTAGAAGAGGCATTCTCTATCTTTGTACCACAGAAGGGTATCCTCCTTGAAGATCATATTTGCTTTAGTGTGTGGGTACATCACTAAAGGAACAAGCCATTTTCCTTTGGACATTTACACAGATTCAGTGGCCTGATTAAGCAAACAAGTTTCCTTTCACTGAGCGGCAGCCCTGTCACTGTACCCAAGGGGGCCTGCCTTTTCCTGTGACAAGTTTCATGGTCCTGGCTCTGTGCTTCCAAACTGAACGAGAGGCATGAGCCCTCAGCCTCATAGACAAATTCCTGGAAGACATGGTGCTCCAATGTTCTTTTAGTTAACGGAGGTTTTTGAAATATTGTATCCTAAAACACCCATAGATGGAATGAAATCTCCTTGGGAAAAATAACATGGGTTTAAGATTAGTGGTAGTGAAAGGGTGCAATGGCAGTAGCTTGGACGATCAAATTCTGATTTACAAGACTTTTTTGCTTGGCTGCGTTAAAATAAAACAGAATGAATGAAATATATAAAGGTAGCTATACTAAAGGTTAATGAACACTTTTCATGTAGGTCAGTGCTAATGCTGTCTGGTTAAATTAAAACTAGCCAGTAAAGGTGTAGGAATATCATAACTGGAATTCTTTGGTGAATATATGGACAGTCTCTAACTCCTTTATTACGCCTTACAACAACTTGAGCAATGCAATGTGCTCAGCTTAAAATAATGAAAGTTATAACTGTAACTGCATAGATGTCTGTTCTGCCCATTAACTACTAGTGTTTGGATCTTCAAAGTTTAGAATAGGATCTCTTTGGGTTGGTTGGTCGCATGCTAGTGGCACAATTAATCTGTTCGGGGCTTTGAGCTAGAATTTTTAAGGAGCTTTCCAGGGTGCTGAAAACCAGCTCTCAAATAGATTTAGCACCTTGAATATCACCTTTAAAGTTCAGGGTAAAACCAATCATGGCTTTGCTGTCTCACTAGCGTGGAAGCCACCTTACCCAGTGGATATGATAAAGGATAATGAATGTCCAGATAGCATAGAGAGAGTGCATAGGAGCCCCTCAAGCCTGCCTCATAAAAAAAATGTGGGGGAAATTCACGAGAACAGTGAATAGAAAAGTGATGAACTTTGCTGCCCCAAGGTGTGATGAGGACCACTGGCTGAGTAGATCAGTCAGATTCATGGAGAATGGCTCCATCAATGGCATTTAGATATAACTGCAGCCTCCATTGCCAGGCAGGATGCCTCTTATGCTGTGGGAAAGTGTGGAATAAAACTTTCCTTGTTTTTGAGCTTCTCAGAAACATCTGGTTGTCCATTGTTGGAAACTGTAGGCAACCAAATGCATGGGCATAGATGGACCCTTGTTCTGGTCTTGAAGGACTACTGTTCTGGTATTCTTAGCCTCAACTCCCACTCAGTAATAATATTAGCCTGCTAACAGTACTGTAAGAATAACTGTTGATCTAATTTGTGTGAAGCTCTTACTTATTGCTTTTGTTAATGAGTTTATATCCTGGCTTCCTTCCATAAAAGAGACTTGGGGTCAGTAGAGACCGGCACAATGCACCAGCTTCCCTTTGGTTTGGCGGCATGGTGTACGCACAACACATGCCCCCAAGCCAGCAGGAAGCCATCCAGCCAGTTACACGTTTTACAGCACTCCAACAGCGTGGCGTTCAGATGTGCAGGAGCACTGAAAAGCTGCAGTAGTGGCTTTTTTCTGGCCCAAAAAGGAGTGGCATTCTGTGTGCTTTCCCTATTCTCCCATCCATAAAGAGGAATAGAAATAAAGAAAATCTAAAGGATATAGTAGCATGGGCATGAAGAAGGTGTGTGAGCTCTTGGTACCAAAGCATGCAGTATATATGTATAAATGTTTAATAAATGTTACATGAATAGTGTATAAACCCAGATCTGGTTTCCAGCATGTCTTATTGAAAGCCCTGTAGACTAAGGTGGCTATATTTCTCTCTGGATAAAAAGTGCCAAAACCTTTGTTTGTGACACACACAATATAAAAGAACTGATTAAGAAACTGGATGGAGTATAGGTGTTGTAAATATTATAAAGTAATAACACTAATATTGTAAAGTATGGGTTGTGATACGATATGTTGGTGGTATCGTATGAATACTTGTAATGTTATGTTATTTTTAATCGCAATAAAATGTAAAGAGAAAAACAAAAGGCTGCACAATTATAAAAGGAACAACTTGCTATCTGTGAGAAGGCGCTGTTTCTGAAGCTACAAATGGTAAAAGGGTGAAAAAGCTATTAAAAATACAGATTGCAACTCACACACAAACCTAGCAAAGATTGCTTGAATAAAACATACTTCACTGAGATATATTACATTACGTTTTCTCTCTCTCTCTCTCTCTCTCTCTGTTTACCTTCTTTGGTCATACATAATTTCAATATATTCCTTACATTTATTTATTTCAAGGTACCTTAGCAATATAAAATCTGTGTAAGTAGAACAATATCCAGTAACAGTACTTCTACATAATGAGACGATAATGCTTTATGAAAACAGTGTTTTTTATTTTTATTTTACTTTTTTATGCCAGAAATAACTATCAAGTATGGACAAACTATAAAAAGACGGAAACATCTGTGGATTTATTCCCAAGACATGCAAAGACAAACACGGCCAAGTGTAGTTAACTAAGCATAACCAAAAAAGAGAAACAACTGTTTAACTTTACCAACTGGAACCTGCAGAACTATCAGAATAGATTTCAAACTTTTAGTAAGCGAACACCTCCTGTATGGCAGTGACTGAATGGTAAATGTTGGAAATGAGGTGATGGTATGATACACATTGTATCTTACAGATTCCAGAAATTCTTGACCTTGTTACAAGAAATACTCCCTGGACTGTAGCATGCCCAATTATTTTGAATCTTCTTGACAAGACAAAGGGATGAAAGACAATTTCTTGGAGGGGCAAGCCTAATAGTTGTCCTATGAATTCTTAAGGCTAGCAAATATTTACAAAAAAAGATTCCAGAGTGCTCAAAAGTAAAGGCAAACAAGCCCACTCTGACTGTTACTGATGGGCAGTGGTGTCACTAGGAAGCTGCAGGGGCACAGACTGTACTGTGTGTCACTCCAGAGGGAGGTGTCACCTGGTGGGGTAGTACACCTGGAGGGACTGGCACAGCTACTGTGCCAGTCCCCACAGAGAGGGCACTTTCCACTCTCCCAGCAACTGCATTGGGCCGCAGTAGTGGGTGCTGCACGGGGCAATGACTTCGGGGTCCAGTGTGGCAGCCATGCTAAACCCTGAAACCCTTTGGCTGGGAGTGGGGGTGTTGTTTTAATTTGTTCATGCTGTATTTGTTAGTATTGTTTGTTTGTTAATATTTATTTATACCATGTGTACTGCCAGTTGATTAAAGGAGTTTTCTGAGTGGTTCACAGTAAAGTGTAGAAATATAATACTGAGACCAAAGAATGCACAATATTTTAAGAAAATGGGCCATACACAAAATAAGAGCATGATAAATTGAGTTCTTTGGTATGGGTTACTACTGTACATGGTTTTGTCTTTTTATAGTTGTTCACACTAATGGTTGGTATGTTTTTCTTTGTTTTGAACAATAAAAATTCCTCAGAAATGTTAACCTACTCTTAGATTGCTTTCTTTTCTTTTTTTCCAGAAATGTGGTACTGGGTTTTCCTATGGGCTCTCTTCTCCTCTCTCTTTGTCCATGGTGCTGCAGGAGTTTTAATGTTTGTGATGTTACAAAGGCATAGGCAAGGAAGAGTAATCTCTGTCATTGTGATCAGCATTGGATTTTTGGGTTCTGTAACTGGAGCAATGATAACCAGTAAGTCTTTAAAATGTTTAAATACAGCTATTCCTCCTTTTGAAAATGACTATTGCTTGTTTTGGTAATGGTTCATGTAATCTGTCATTATTTATAATGTTGGAATGGCAGGAGGCTTATAGTAGGGTTGCAGTTCATGAGAGGAAAGGCCATATAAAACTATCATGGCTTTTATATGCTGTTTCTTCTTCAGAAAGAAGAGGAGAGCCTACTGTTGGAAAAGAGTTATGTTCTCCAGAGAGCTGTCATAAAGAGAACCATTCACTTTCTTATTCTCTAGCTATCATGGCAGCATTATAGTTACTTATCTGTCAAGGAAAATAATAATTCATTTGGATAATTAACTGATCAGGCCCATTGGAGAAGCAATCCTTTTTTCTAGGTACAGATAGGTAGACATGAAATATTTTTGTAATTTCCTGCATGGCTGTTCTGAAAGCGAAAACTGGTGTTGCCATATAACTGGATGAATGTGAAAGTACAACAAAGCAAATTTCAGCCACAAAAACAAAGAATGATATGGTCAAAGTGGACTGTACATTACCACTTTAGACCCGCTACAAATGTCAGCATCTTTTGATCTTGCTACAACAGTGTTTCTGACCTAATCTCATGTAGGATTGTTTGTGCAATTCTGGCAACAAATAGTGGGGGAAGGTATTAAGGGAACACTTTGTGCAGCATCATAGGAGGCAGCAGCCCTGTTTTAGGTGGTTTTCCTATTGTGGGCATTTCAGTTCAAGCAGGACACAGTTGCCTGATTACATGGCCTATACACACTGAACTCTTAGTATCTCAAAGTAAATTTGTACTGTTACAGCGTAGAGTTCAGCTTTAGAATTAAACCACAAGCCAGCCAAATTGCAAGTTAATTAGATTTTAAAATATAGAAGACTATGCTTGAAATATAGATTATGAAAGGCTATGGAATGCTCTTAAAGACATGGGAGTGCCAAGACATCTGATAGTCCTGATGAGGAATCTGTACTTAGGACAAGAGGCTACTATCAGAACAGAATATGGAGAAACAAAATGGTACCCAACTGGCAAAGGGGTAATGCAAGGCTGCATTCTATCACCCTATTTGTTCAACTTGTATGCAGAAAATATCATATGAAGAGCAGGTTTAGACTCAGGAGGAGTGAAGATAGGAAGAAGGAATGTCAACAGTCTTAAGATATGCAGATGACACCATACTAAAGGTAAAGGTTTTTCCCAGGACAAGATTGTCTAGTCATGTCCAACTATAGGGGGTGGTGCTCATCTGTTACTAAGCTGAAGACAACTCCATAGTCATGTGACCAGCCCTATTACCTTCCCACTGAAGTGGTACCTATTTATCTATTTGCACTTTTGCATGTTTTTAAACTTCTAGGTTGGCAGAAGCCGGGACTAGTAACAGGAGCTGACTTGGTCACGCAGCACCTGGGCCTCAAACTGCTGACCTGCTGATCTTGCAATTGTCAGAGTCAGCATCCTAACCACTGAGCCACTGCGCCCCTGACACCATACTACTATACACCATACTGCTACCAGAAAATATCCCAGACCTAGAACAACTACTAAGGAAAATCAAGGAAGAAAGCACAAAGGCAGGCTTGCTGTTGAACATAAAATAATGACCACAGAGAATCTACACAAATTCAAACTAGACAATGAGGAGGAATGGGGTTTGTAGGCAAGAAATCAGAAGACTAAGAATGGGTAGGGCAGCTTTGAAAGAACTAGGAAAGATCTTAAAATGTAAAGATATACAACTGAACACAAAAGTTAGAATCATAAAAGCCATTGTATTATCCATCACCATGTATGGATGCGAGAGCTGGACAATTAAGAAAGTGGATAGGAAGAAAATCAGTTCATTTGAGATGTGGTGCTGGAGAGGAGTGCTAAGGATTCCATGGACAGCCAAAAAGACAAACAAATGGGTCCTAGAATGGAACAAGTCAGAAATCTCACTGAAAGCCAAGTCTAAACTGAGGCTGTCATACTTTGGTCACATCATGAGAATTCACAACTCATTGAGGAAAAACACAATAATGCTAGGAAATGTAGAGGGAAGTACAAAGTGAGGAAGGCTGCATGCTAGATGGATGGACTCTATTAAGAAAGTCACAGGTATGAAGTTACAGGAACTAAGCAGAGCACTGGAGGACAGGAGGTCTTGGAGGGGTTGAGATGAACTCAAAGGCTGTTAACAACAACAACAAAATACTTGAAATGCAGTAAGACCAACTAATAGTTAACTTCAAATAGAGCTGTTCATTTTTATATTTTATTTCCATTTCTTATTCATATTTAGGATGAAGAAGCTTCTAAATAGGCACTGAAAACTGGCAGTACTCAGTCTTTCAGTAGGATAAGGGGAAGACCTCAGTATTGAGTCAATCAAGGAAGCCACGTCTGAGTTTTCAAGACTCGGGCACAGTTGTTAGGAGCAGCTTCTCCTGAAGGTCTCTCATTCATAGGGTCAAAGCCAACTTGACAGCACATAACAGCTACAACAACAACAATTTTAAATTTCCAGTGTGGCATAAAGACACAGAACAAGCCCCTATGTGTGTATGCCATTTTACAAATTCATCACAATAGTACAAACAGATGATGTTAGGCATAACTGTTTACTGTTTCTCCTATTCTTTTCTATACTTTTGCTTTTGATTAAATGTGGGTAGTTTCTAGCATATAACAGATATCTAGGACAATATCAGTAGATTTATTTAGTGGTTTCATTTTCCACAACTGTCTTCCAATTTTGGTCTTTGACTTATCCAGTATGATAAAGTCTTTGTCCAGGTCTGCTGCATGGAGGGTCTTCGCAAGACTGAAAAGTTTACAAAATTTCAGCGTGGACATAAAGATCTGTATGCCAGAGAGTTTAGGTCAATTAGCCAGAGAGTATACAATGAAATTAACACATATATATTTCAGTATGTTTATCTACAAGACTTGCTGCCAAACCAACAATGGTCATTGCAGAACTGGGCTCTTGTTTAATAAAGTTAATGGAGAACCAAAATTAACTCATTTTCTAGATAGCCTAAATATTGTGTGCACATACAAATTTCCAAGTTTTTAAATACAGATTTTGCATAGTCAAGGCAAAACTAAGCAGTTTAAGCCTATCTAATATGAATTATAGAGTTAAGCACATGGCTATCCATCTGACATTCAGACAAACAGGACATAGCTAAGTGCTTTCCTTTACACTTGTCCATCTACATTCATTGGGGTTAGGGGCACAGGACCCCTGTGAATGTGGAAAAAACACAAATAACAACAAAAGGCTTTGTTTTTATTTGAGAACACCTCTCTAAAAATCTCTAAGCCCTCCAGATCAACTCTGTGGTCAACATCTGCCAGACATTGACCCTAGAATTGCACTGGAGAAGCTACAAATGCCTAGTGGAGTGTTTTCTCTAGGAATCTCTAGGTCCTTCAGTGGCACCTTTGGACACCATAGAATTGCACTGGAGGACCTAGATATTTCTAGAGAGAACACATTAATAAAATCTGTGAATAATCATATCCTCAAAAGCTGCAAATGTGGAGGGATGAGTGTAATTCAATCATGCCTTCAAATGCAGAGTGTTCTCCTATATTTTAGTAAAGTTGATCTTCAGAACTGTCTTAGGAATGTGGAACAATCCAATATGTATTTTTTAGTGTTGTGTAATAAAATATTAACATTGGAGAATATAGATAGTGTTATGATATCTAAGTTTATTTGATATTGTTTGGTAATTCCCCCTTTTTCTTCTTTGTGCCTTTTAGGTGCAGCTGTGGCAGGAATTTACAGAGTAGCTGGGAAAAGTATGGCTCCTTTGGAAGCACTTGTGTTTGGAGTAGGGCAGACTGTACTGACACTAATAATTTCATTTTCAAGGATTCTTGCTACACTTTGAATCTTCTGTGAAGCTGTTTATAAAAGGAGAAAGTCTGCTTTGAAGCTTTAGTAGCTGATGGTTTGGAAATGCAACAAGAAATACTACATGGACTGAAAAGTTAGAGGTCTCATCCATTTGGAAAGTACTTCCCTCTACAGTCCAAAAATGACACACTACTGCACTGCACCTAATGTGCCTCTGTCATAGGCAAAGTGTGATCAGTTTAGGAGAAGCTGCAAGATAAAGCACCTTGTGAAGCTGCTAATCAGGCAAATGTTGCTGATGTGATCATTGTTCATAACAGTATTGAAGAAAATACAGGGGCATTTCTGAAGAGTGGAAAAATGTGCCAAATGTAAAGTTAAAGACTGATCGTGTGACCACTTAAATGTTTAGTAATGTGTAATTGAGTGCTGCAAACATAGTTTTAAAAAATTCAGGTACATCAACAAGGCACGTGCTTATCATAACAGCTAAACTCCACTCAATGCAGAACGTTACCATGCTTATGGCAGGATGAGGGGAGGGAGTTACTTGAGAATTTAATTACATATGAGCATTGCTGGGATTCAGTGACTGAAACAAAATTCTAGTAAGAACATGAATGTGATTCAGCCAATGTAGGAGTTCATTGAAAAGGGATTATTAAGATATATCACTTTTACTAAAAACCAGCTCTTCAGTATTTTTTTCTTTCTTTCATCACTATCCATTCATTGTATATCCCAAGATGTTGTTCTAGGTTTAACAGAAGCAACATGAGTAAAATGACCAAACATCTCTTGAAATGAAACCTAAATTATTTTGGAAAACTTTAGTTGTTTTTTTTTTAAAATGGTTGTCTATTGTGTTCCATAATTTTCTAAACATAACTGATTTTCTATCAGAAAACCAGGTGTGTTAATGTTTATTGTAATGGATAAACATGACTGTAAATGTCATTTTAAAACTAGAAGGAGTCATGATTTGTGAAAAGCACATATTTAGCATATGGCCCAAAGTTAAAATGAAAAATTGAAAAAAGCTGAAAGGGGACTTTTTTGGACATGAGGGAAATAATTCTACTAAACTTTCAGTATCAAAAAGAGGACAATTTTTAAATGTTCAGTTCACCATTTAAGTTTGTTCCTGATTATATGTGACTTTCATATGCCCTGCTTCCAGTAGACCTGTGCTGTCATGCATGGTCTCTCTGTGTGTATTTGTTTGCATTGTTTTAACGAAAGCAATGGTGGTGTGAATGTAATGTCTTTACTATAAAACATTAGTAGTGCAAAGGGACAAGGCACCTGTTTAAATGGACAAAAGCAAATATGGCAAAGGAGTGAATATTGGACTGTCCTCTTAATGAGAGCACAGAAGCAATTAAACCCCCACTGTCTGTTTCAGTATCTTCTGGAGACAATAGCTGGGCAACCATTCAGTATGTTATCAAAGATCCCTAGGTGACCAACTATTTGGATCCTTGTCAATAGTACCTCCTTCTCTCTGCAGCTGATTTTCTCTAAACAGGGTGGTCGTCCTTGGTGGAAATGTCGAACAAACTAGGCAGACGCAAAAGGAAAGGAGGATTCTTAAGTGATACTGCCTTTGCTATTGCTTCTGCTCCTTGAATCTGACTGCTAATACAGGTGGAGGGAGGGCTTGATTTCATATATTCCTTCCTTAAGCGGACAATGTGGGAGTTAGCCTTTAATGTTCTTTTATTGAAATAAGCAGTCTATATATGCATATGGAAGGAAGAGAGAGACATGGTTACAAACTGACATGATAGAGGAAGTTGATGCTTACAGAAATCATACCTGCAGCAATAATATTTCAACAGCACAGTGCTTTGTTCCACAACCTTTCTAAATATTATGGTAAAAATTGTATTTATATATAATAATGAATTAGTGGTAGACATTATTTTGTTTACTTTGGTCTAGAGATGGCATTTAAAAAAGAACATTCACTTTTGTCCTTTATTCAGTCTTACATTTTTATTGATAGGCTGCTATCCTACAAAGACCTGGAGGTATAACTGGAGCTTCCTCTGTGACTTTTGGAGAACTTTGTCTGCCACTAATGGGAGAATGGAAACAGCATTAATCTAGATATTTGTGGCAGGGGGAACATCAGCATATTTCATCATTTTTATTTTAGGTATACACCAAGGTATATTTTAAACATTCAGTAGGATACAATATTTAATTTATAGTGCCTTGAGTATATGTTAGAAAGAATTTTCTATCTTGTCTGTTGTACTGCTGTTCTGTCTCTACTCTTAGATTAGCTGTTAGGCAGTGTGGTTGGATGTGATATCAGTGTCAATATTGAAATTGGGAGTGAAGGACAAGTCTTGGAAGAGACTATCCCAATTCAAGTCAGTGCAGAAAGTTTTTTTTTAACTTAATTGGGGGAAGTATAACACTGTATATCTTCAGGGCTTTGTAGTTAGAAAACTGCATCTTGGTTTCAATATTTTATCAAGCATCAGAACATGCTGTATGTGATGCTGTTGTGAATGTTACGTGTGAAGTGGTTTGATATCTAGTGTTATCTGTAGTAATATAATGATGCTACAAAGCAAGCACTTCTCAGGCTCCAGTACTAAAGACAGTTGTGAAAAATGTATCTGTAAATGTTTAAATCCATTGACTTTAGGGCTATATGCAGAAATGTATTTTCATGCTTTCTATGTTGTTTATGACTGCCTCATTCTGACAAAACTTTAGTAGTGTTCACGTGAAACAAATCTCATCAGTATTAAGTCTAGGCTGGGAATAATTTGTAGCCTAGGTATACACTTTGTGTTAAAATGCAACACATATTTGGCACAAACAATATAATGACCATCAAAATAAAGGTTATGTTCAGAAGAGCTAAATAGGACTGTTTTTGCAACAGAAAGCAATTGTAGATCATGCCTTGTAAGACACAGCTGTTGGGATGTTTTTAGGATAAATCAATGTACATAATTGCTCTTTTTCTATAAAAGATGGTAAAGTAGTAGATATCAGTAATGGATATCAAATTATATGTTTCAACATGCGATAAGAACCAGTAGTGAAGAAACCTGGCCTTATACTTTTGAACAGGATACATCCAACTTGTATTTTGAAGTGATTGCAGAGTTAGTTGCTCGGTGCATTTTAAAAACTGTTTTCTATAATAAAACAGGAATGAAGAAATCATAGAAATGTGTTCCATAGCAATATGTTCTAGAGTAAGACTTGAAAGTTATATGTAAGGAGTAATGTTAATTGGGACAGTTTTTTCATGTTCCAAAGGAATGAATTTCTGTGTATTAACCTTGCAAGTTTATAGTAGTGTGCTTTACTTCAGAAAGAAAAATCCTTTGTATGAACAGCATAACAATACCTAAAGCTACTGAAGAAATGAAGGGAAATATTTATACTAATCTTCCAAAATTCATCTGAGTGAATAATTAAATGTGCTATCTGAGGAGCATTCTTAAAAAGAACCCAGTGTGAACTTTTATGCAATACCGATGTGTGAATTGCTAGCAACTGTTTTAATGACAGTTGGCAATGTCACGTTATTCAAAATAAACTTTTCCAGGTATTATTTAGTTCTTTCTTTAAAATAGCTTAAGTTTCATGATGTGATCTTTAACATCACATTGACATTCTTGGTATCCTTTATTTATTCAGAGCCACAAGTAAAATTGGTTTGGATTAATTTGTAAAAATATTGGCCAAAGAGATGGTTTAGTATGTGTGTATTTGTCTGTAATATAGCATTTTAAATATATTTTTCTTGATTAAATCTGAGGAAAGCAGTAGTGTTTCCTCTTCAGTTTTGCACTTTGTTATATTTTGTTTCAATATGATACTTATTTCTACTTGAAGCTTGCATATTTTTGTTGTATTGTAATATAATCAAAACAATCAGCCTTCTGTATGATTAAACTGATTTTTAAAATTAGTTATGTTTGAAGTATGGATAATTCTCTTTATATAGTCTTGTTGCTCCATTATGATTTAAGCTGAATATTATAAGGCAGCTTGGACATGTCATCCAGATTCTTAGAGGACTGGCACAGTAGTGGATATGAGAAACCTGGGCCCTATGCAAGAAATATTTTTGTATGTGGACATCTGACCTTTTTTTTAAAGTTCCTCCAAGTATCGTGATTACTTTGGGGTTGGGGATACAACCGGAAAGTCACAGCACCACATGATTCTTTCACTTGAGATTTCCTAGTTTTCAGCCTTAACATGTTGGTTTCATATCTGTGCTAGGCAACAAAACTGAGATGCACACACTGGGTTTCAACTGAAAAAGCTTTTTTGAGACCAACAGTTTTAAGCCAGCATTTTTATAGTTCACAGTGTTCTTTAGATAGAGAAAAACAGAGAAAATGAATGGTGACTGCAAGTTTGAAACTGACTTTTCATAATGGTCCTGAAGGTACTGTGTGTGCCTCTTCTTCCATTCATGTTAATAAAACTGAACAAGTGAAGTGGTAGTGATAAAAACATGGGAAATTTGTCTTTGTCTTTACTTCACAGTCTGGAAAATAAAATAGTGTAATGCCACATGGAAAAAGTCCTTAATATTCTTCTGATTATACAGTTCAAATGAATATGTTCTCTTCATAGATTTGTGGAAGAGAAATGCCACACTGTTAGGTCCAAAATGGCTGGGCACATTTTGGAAACCGTGAAATAGAATTTTGACATTACAGTTTAATACTAAAATTTCTGTAAATAAAAATATGAGCAGAGTTAAAATCAGGATACTGTCTGTGTGAGGCCAGATCTTCAATTTCAACTGTTACCTAGATGTTTCCACCATGACTGAATTGCTAAGAATAACAATGCACAGTTACATTAATGTTTAAAAGTCTGAAAGATTGTTTCTCCTCCAGTAAGCTGTACCAGTTTCATTTCCTTCTACAGAGTTGAATTCAAACTCTGGCTACTGATCTGTAACTGCTTGTGTGTACTGTGTGCCTTCAAAGTCATTTCTGACTTAGGGTGACCCTAAGGCATACCTATCACGGAGTTTTCTTGGCAAGATTTGTTCAGAGGTGGTTTGCCATTGCCTTCTCCTGAGGCTGAGAGAGAGTGGTTTGCCAAGGCCACCCAGTGGGTTTCCATGTCTGAGCTCGGAATCAAACCCTTGTGTCCTATAAGTGTCTGGACATTCCCTAATATATTTAGTAATCCAGCTATAGTTTGGTATGACAGTAGGTGCAGCATAAACGGACACGGTTGTGATGACATACATAGCACTGAAATAGGTAGTGTGAATGGCACGTAGCCCCACCATGTGGAAAGGTGTGGGGATAGAGGAATTGCTGGAAGCACCACCACACATGCACACTCCTACTCTGCATTTCTGATGGAAACCGAAAGCCAAAACATGAGTTCTGCCACATCAAACAAGACAAGGATCACCCTTTCATTTATTCCTAAACACCCCTTCCCTGCCTCTCAGTGTGGGGACTGCAGATTTTGTCTAGGTGTTGTAAAGTCCATGAAGCATCGTTGATCAAAATCAAACCCCTCTCATCTCCCAAAAATCAAAACAGACTTTCCACTTTGGAAATCTTTTCAGGTTCTGTTGAGGAGCAATCAAGCTTTTGGTTTTCCACTGAACCTCTTTGGATTGGGGTTGGTTTTAAGGGTATAAATATTACCCCAAAATGTAACCGTTTCTGCAGTCACCCCAACTCATCTCACATGTACATGACTGTTGCCCTTAATTTGAGTTCTTTGTCTGTTTCCTTCCATCTCCTGAAACCTCCATTCTCAAGCTTCGCAGCTTGAATCTTCATACTTCCCTGCTTTTCTTGGATCCTTTTCTTCAAGACAGGTAGCTATTACCTCATTGAACCCTAAAACTCTGCTATTCCCTTTCATTTTTCTGTTTCAGTTAGCTTTGTATGCTGATTATTTGAATAGGTTATTTTCATGCATGTATTCTTTCATATTTCCTCTAATAAAAGTTCATGTAGCTTCCATATGCTTGGCGCGTTAAAGACCGCCTGAAAGCGGCAGTGTGCCACCGCCGCCATTAGCAGTGCCCCAGCGGCCAAACCGTGAGGCTCCCCGGCACCGCAAAAATGGCGCTTCTTGTTGCGGCACACTAATGACACCGCAAGGCACCAATGGTGCACTCGCGGCGTCATTAGCGCTGTGCAACATGCAGATGCTGAGCATCTGCTACGTCAAGATGGCGGTGTCTATGTAGAACGGGCGCTGCCGCTTTGTACATCCCCAGGACGTACTAGGGTTAGGGGCCGTGTGTAAAGCACGCCCTTTCCTAACCCTAGTATGTTCTGGAGACGTACTTTACACTTGTGCGGAACGGCCCTTTATCAGTTATTACCCATGAAGCTAGTGCTTAGTTCTTGCATACATTACTGATAATCACAAAGCCAAATTATATATGCTCGTCCCTCCACATTTGTGGCTTTGACTTTTGCAGATTTGATTATTCACGGATTTTATTAATATGTTCTCTTTAGGAATATGAAAGTCCACCAGCACAACTCTATGGTCAACGTTAACCAAAGTCACACTGAAGGACCTAGAGATTCCTAGAGAAAACACTCCACTAGGCATTTGGAGCTCCTCCAGCGCAATTCTGTGGTCAAAGTCTGGCAGATGTTGACCACAGAGTTGTACTGGAGGACCTAGAGAGGTGTTCTGTCAGGTAAAAACATAGTGCTTTTGTTGTACCCCTAACCCCAGTGAATGTGGAGAGATGAGTGTATTCCCCAAATTAATTAAAGATAGATTGCTGCTGTCAGTGGAGGCTCTACCACCCCCATGCAGGTAACACTCCAGAGTTGTAGTCCAGCACTCAAACCACTATGCTGCTGCTGACTAAAAGGCTGCATATTATCTTTTAAAATAATTAAAAATTTTCACTTTCAAACTATCCACTGATCCTCTTCTACTCTCAGAATATATTTCCCATAACTAACTTGGAATGCAGTATTAACTCACCAAAATGAATGAGGCAGAAACTAAGCTTGTTGAAGCTGTGCTCAATCCAAACTTAGTTTATAGAACAATTTTGCTTCAATATTGGAAATTAATAGGACTATTCCTAGGCTAAGTTTGTGTTGGTTTTGTGGCTGTGTCCATGGTTTGAAGGAAATCTGGATCTTGCATAAATCAGCTCCTCCTTCACTCTGCCCTCTTTTTGGCTTTTCTGCTGTCTGATCTCAGCTGTGCTGGCATATCTATCTGAGATCAGCAAACAGAAGTAGATTATGTGAGCGTAAGGGCATTTCAGCTGCAGAAGAACAGCTCAGCAGATGCAAGAGGTTTCGACCTATTTCCAGTCTTATGCAGCTGGTACTTTTCTGAGCAAGAATTGCTCTGTTAAAGTGCTAATAGAGCATTTGGTTGGCATGCTTAGGATGCAGCCTAAGCACATGTAAATGTCCATTTTCATTCAGAAGGAAATCATACATAGTACTATTCTTTTTGATGTAGTTTCCTTTATGGTTGTGGAAGCATCCTGTGCCTTAAATGTCTGATGCCTAATGAATAATTGCTTGCATTGATTTGCCCTATGTTTTTGGAATGGGTTTCATTCAGTTAATGAAGGAAAAATTCTGGATGCTTCATTACAGAAATGGTCCATCGAATCAAAACCAGAAATTAATATTATTGCAACTAAGCATCTCCATTTGCTTCAGTGCTCTAATACAATGTATGAAAGAGAATTGCTTAATTTTTTATAGCTGAATGGAAAACATTTGCAGATGGCTTGATTTGTCATCATTATAAACTTGTTAAAAGCACTTTCTTAATGGAGATCTGTCCACTGTGGATAAAATCAACTGCCGCTTGTTCAGATGTTCACATTTACATGATTTTATGGGTTTTAGTCTTCATGTTTTCAAATCAGCTGTCTTATTAGCTAAAGGATATTCCAGATAGACGGTCCATCAAGCAACATCCTGTGGCAAATGTGTGTGTATAGACACACACATCTAAACACACATACATTAAAATTTGACCCTCATTATACAGTTTTGTACGCCCTACAAATGATATGTACAAGATGACTCTTTTTATACTTTAATGTGACTTGTGAGGAACCAGACAAAGGAGTTAAAATGGTATAGTATGACTGAAAGCTCTGTACTATATATACTCAACTATAGTTATGGATTTTTATATGACCCATATAAAAGTCGAGGGTAAAATTTAGGGCCATAAAACAAAGAACCTAAATGATGAAGCAAAGCAAAACAATGTCAAAAAAAGTTAACAAAAATTTCAGCAGACATAACTCTTAGTGCTCACTCTTAAGGCTGGATGGATGAGAGAATCAGTGCTTTCAGGACAGATTATACCCCTTTCACCAGGGGATGGCTCCTTCTTTTAAATGTGAGATAACATACAGTACTTAAATTGACCCATGGATAAGTCTACTCAGTTTTTTGGGGTCAATTCTTTGACCTAAATTTCTAGACTTATATATGAGTGTATACAGTCATTGAATTAACAGCAGAGGTGAAATTTTCTTACCTGTACATCAGACTTCCTTTTAATAGACTTAATGATTAAGCGACAGATTACTTCAAGTAAAGGTTCCTATCTATCACATATACGACAAGAACATATTCTTATATTGTAGGAATCGTTTCAAATCAAAGATACAGTGTTATTCTAAGTGAAGTGTGAGTTGTGAAAATGCAACAAGGATTGCAAGGATTCCTTTTATAAGGCACTGTATGCTGCTCAAGTCACCCAGTGCTGAAGGCAGCTGACATGTTTTACTCTTGCTAAGACATGAGTTTCAAGTTCATCCCTTTTTCCTTGTAGAAATAGATGACACTTTTTTATGTAAGTGAAAGCAAATGGTTGAATTCAGAGACACCATTATAGTGTCCTAAATTCTTTAGGAATCCTAGACATAGTGCATTGAACATATTCCTATGATACATCATTTGATGTATTTCACAACACGTATGTCATATCTGAATTTTAATCTCTAATGGGTATAAACATAGACTTACTCAATGATTGTTGATTCTCATCTGTTTCTCTACTGGAGAGTCAATTTGATACTGAAAAAAATCACCTGGGTAACTAATGTTTTCAAGTGAAAGCCTGGGTAACTAATTGAAATATATATATATATATATATATATATATATATATATATATATATATATAATCCCGCCTTTCTCCCAAGTTGGGACCCAAGGCAGCTTACAACACACACAAAAAAAAACCCCCAACACTTAAAACCAATTAAAATAATCCAATTAAAACTGTAAAATATTTTAAAACATACAAAATTTAAAATATACAATGTTAAAAATAGTGCATTATATTACGATAGTGAACAATGCTTATGAAGTTGTATAGCCTGTCTTCACAACAGAATTGAAAAATGTCAGTTGTGCACATTGGGTTGTATCCAGATGTGACCCCGGTTCTTCAGACACTGGAAGAAGAGGATAAGGCAACAATTTGTGAGATCTTCTCGAACATGATGCATGATACTGAAGGCTGCCAAAGGAAGAGAACTTCAAGAAAATCACTGTCATGTTCCACTTCTCCAGCCAAAAGCTTCCACTGGGGTCCAATAACCATTGTAAACAAAAGGAGGGTCTTCTTTTTGCAAGAGGAACATTTGAATGAAAATTATTATCTCCTAAATAAAACATCTGAATTCAGAAAGGATTTTGGATTGCTACCTAAGAGTGCCTATTGTGTATATGTGTTGCTTTTGAAACTACTTATTTTCTACTTCTAGTGGCCTCTAAAGTGCAACAGTGTTGTCCCTAAAAACACATTTAAAGTAATGTTTGCAAAGGTTGTTGGCAAGTCTTACTCTCCATGAAATTCAGTATTCTTTCCATACAGCTATTTCCTATACCTCTGTTTAGAAATATCCCATCTGATGGGTTCACATTTGTCTTGATACATGAACATGTTGTAAAATATGCCCTTGTCACTTACACTGTATGTATTATCCTGTAAGAGAGGGATAGTTTTGGGGGGGAATCATTTTCAAGACAGCCACCAGTCAGTTGGCTGTAGGAAGAAGTTCTAGGGGCTTGAAAATTATAAATTGGTTTCCAAAAGTTAGAGCACATCCTGTCTGTGAACAAGCTAATTAATTAAAGAAATCAGATAATAAAACAAACATGTTTCCCATTTGCTTAAAGGGGGTTTCAATAGGGTTGAAATATTTATATGAATGGAACTTGATATGTCTTTCCACAATGCAGATAAAACAGTGTGGATACAGTCTGATGTGCAAATGTTGCACAGAATAAGTCCCAAATTGGAAATAGCCTTCAAAAACTGGATCGTTTTGAAAGACTCTCACAGCAGGGAAAAAAATTGCAGAAATTGCTTGTTGCAGCTTTCAAAAAGAAACCTAGTGAAGAGTTGCATCCCTAAATAGCTGCACAACTCACTGAACATATATTTACACTACACTGAAAAATATTGGCCAAAGACATGGTTCTCAAGGTGGTTTACAGTAGAATAATTTGCAAATTCATTATAATACACTATAAGATGAAGAGCCAAAGGACAGTTACATACAGTAGAATAAAAAAAAAATGCTAAGTTAACAAAAGTCTTGACCTGTCACCTTTCTGTAACACAAGGCTCAAGATCTGGGGATCTTCCTGCCAAGCTATTATTTCAGCAAAGAAAGACATCCGTGAAGGGATTAGTGCCTCCATTCTGTGACTGGGAAAGCTCTTCATCCATATACAGTATTCGCATGCTTCTAGAAAATGATACAGGTACTTCTGGTGCACATCAATTTCCGAAATGTATTTATTTGATGCAAAAACTGAAAAAAACGATAATTTGTGGACTTAATCTGAAGGAATTCAGCTTTTTCAGATAAATCACTGGAGGTAAGTCCCAGGCCAAAACCTCCAAGATATGTTTCCATTTCACATTTCATGATGCCCCTTACTTAAAATGCTGTTTATTTATGCTCTCAACAGCTCTGTTGAGTATGAATAAGCCATGGAAGGGACTATTCACACAGTCCCACCAACCGGTGCCTCAACAGGAAAGGAATAGGAACTTAAATCAGCTGCTAAATCTCATCTCAGCAAAGCAATTTCACAGGGGGGTGGTGGATTCCTCCCCCCTTAATCTCCAAAAAAATTGAGCCTCCTGTTCATCGTGAAGAATGGGCCTTTGTCCTAGTTTTAATCTAAATCAGTTAGGTTATTCACTGTAATCATGTGCTATTTCCTAATCTGGTTGGTAAATCTTTGTGTAAATTCTGCTACAGCAAGTGGGCCGCATAGATGAATGGATGTGCCCAGGTTTATACCAAACATTAGTAAGAGAAATTTAGGAAATGTAGCCTATGACTATGTATGGGTGTGAGATCTGGACAGTAAAGAAAGCAGTTAGGAAGAAAATCAACTCATTTGAGATGTGGTGCTGGAGAAGGGTGCATAGAATACCATGAATGGCCAAAAGGACACACACACACACACACACACAAAAAAATGGGCCCTAGAACAGATAAAGCCTGAACTGTCCCTGGAAACCAGGGTGCGATATAAACGGCCATTTAGTAGGCGCTCCACGTGTACTAGGGTTAGAAAGGGGCGTGCTAGGGTTAGGAAGGGTCTTACCTTCCTCATGGCCCTTGATCCTAGTACACGCAGAGCGCGTACTAAATGGTGGCCCCCGTCCACATGGGGGGCGCCATTTTGACGTCTCGGATGCACAGTGTCAGGACGTGGCATGGCGGAAGTGATGCCGCAAGTGCGCACCTCGCACCTCGCGGCGCCACTTCCGGGGGCCAAACAGGAGCGCCATTTCAGCGCTCCTTTTTAGCTGCGCCAAGAAGCCTCGCAGTCTGGCCGCTGGGGCTTCTCGGCGTAGCTAATGACGGTGGCGGCAGACTGCCCACTTTAGGGCGGCCTGTAATGCACCCAGGATGACTAAATTGAGGTTGTCATACTCTGGGCATACCATGCGAACGAAAGACTCTTTAGAAAAGGCAATGAAGCTAGGGAAAGTGGACAACAGTGGGAAGAGAGGAAGACCGCAAGCCAGATGGATGGACTCAATCAGGCAGACCATGGGCCTGGTCCTGCAAGATCTGAGCATAGAAACAGAGGCTAGGAAAACTTGCAGAAGTCTCATCCCCAGGGTCGCCATACGTCAAGGTCAGTCTGAGGGCAGCTAACAACAAAGCATTGTGTGATCACTTAGGAACTATATGGCAGCAGAACAATGGTTCCACTTTCTGAAATCAGCTAAAATAGTAAATACTGTACAGTACTATGAGACAGAGGGGAACCTGGTTCAAATTGTTTTGCACTTGTCAGCATAAAGGCACAGGTCGGCAATCTGAAGAACCTAATGATTGACTGTGGGTTAATTCAGTCTCTTTTTAGTGCAGGAGTTCTCTCGCTAGATGGTGCTCCTGACCTATTCATTGCTCACACATCGACACTGGAGTTTTCAGTGATTTCATCGTTTCTTAGCTTGCTTGTTATTCGTCCTTTGGTGGCGTTAACGCCACAGATAGGCTTGATACTATAGTTTTCAAAGAGACCAAATTCAGAAACAAATACTTTACTAATTTAGAGGTGGTATGGTGATTTTACATATGTGTGTGTCTGTGTGTGTGCATGCATGCATTTTCTGGCAATTGCTGGAAGTAGTTAGCTTGAGAAAAAAGTATCATCTAAGTAATAGACAATTGGGCTGTACTTCATTTTCACAAAAGCACACTAACTTCAATTATTACTGGTGTTTGGTGTAATCTGACAACATCACAGCAATGGTTTGAAGAGCCCATGTAACACATGGCCATATTCATTCTCTCATGGAATTTTCTTATTCCTGTCACATTCTTATGCCAGCCTTTAATTTTTATTTGCTTGCATTTGTTTCAGTAGCTGGCTTGTAATATGGTGGAAACAAAATGAGGGATAAATCAATTAGTGCAAATAACTGGCCATTGAGTTAATTGTATGTACATTATTAAGGTGATGTCAACTCAATGGTTAATTGACTCAACCATCAACTCAATGGTTAATTGAATTAACTTTAACAGGTGTGGAGCTGGGGCTGGAAAATACTGACTTGGCCAGAGCCTGTTTGGTTGTCTGATAGTTGTTTTGGTTTACATTGTTTCCAATTCCCCCCCCCCCCCTCGAATCAGAAAAATTGCCAGTATTGGAGCCCCATTGATTACAATGGGGGGGCACTCACCATTATGTCCCTCTCGGCTTATCATCTGTGAAAGACCGAGGGACACGAATGGCAAGACCACAAATCGGGAGGGATGACTATATTTCTATTTTGGTGGCCATTTTAATAGATCCATGTTGTTTGGGTTTTTTGCCATTTTTTAAAAAAATTATCTATGTTAAGGCAGGTTTATCTGCTCTTCTCTCTGTTTTGCTGTCCATGCATGCATGTAAGGGATTCTGGTGGGAGATACTGTTTACTTTGTCTCATGTAGGCAAGCACACATGACATCAGTAGGATTAGTTAGAGGAAAATACAGTAGACCTTGGGTATCCACTGGGGATTTGTTCCAGGACCCCCTTCCCAGTGGATACCAAAATCCATGGATGTTCAAGTCCCATTAAATACAATGGCATAGTAAAATAGTGTCTGTTATATAAAATGGCAAAATCAAGAATTGCTTTTGGGAATTTATATTTTTTGGAATATTTTCAATCCATGGATGCTTGAATCTGTAGATGAAAAATCCATGGATATGGAGGACCAACTGTACTGCTCTTTCCCAGCTCATTTTTATTGCATTGTTAACTCTAAACACACTGTTGTAGCCTGACATTGAAAAATCTCTTTCTCTGTCCCTCTTCACCATCTTCCCAGTGCCAAAGCTGCTTAAAAAAGAAGTCCAGATACACAAAAGATTTGTGAGATTTAGAAGAAAAGGGCAGGTTTAAAACGACTTTGTGAAGAGGAACTTCTTTGCTACATGTGCTGTTAACTGAGGTAGCCTCATGCTAGTCTTTGGTAATAGCATTTTGTCTCTCCAGATCTGATGGCCATTCTCTTTGGGGGATTCTGGGAGCTGCAGTCCCAAAAGGTGCATTCACTAAGTTCTGTCCTTGTTTGATTTTATATGATAGTGTTGAAAGAAACAGTTCTTGAGGAGTTTGCTTAGGATTTCTGCTAAATACTTGTGTGAGCAAAATCATGCTCAATATGTTTTGGTTGAACTGAAAAATCCATTTGATAAACATCATTGAAACGTCCTGTGGAAACTTCCAAGGGAAGCCCATAGTGATAGAGGGAGCTTTTGCTGCTGTAAAATGACAACAGAACAGAGCTGACACCACTCTTTCAATTCAGAACTGTGTGTGTGTAGTAATTGGAAAACTGAAGATTAGGATGTACTTAACTGCTTGTGTCTTTGAATCAAAGCCTGAGGGCACAGGGAGTGCAGCAAAAGGAAATAGTCAATGGAGGGAAACTTCAAAACATCTAGGGATTGTTATTGTAGTGATTATAGTAAGTGAAAGAAAGGTTGAAATGCAAGGAACATTCTGTTTCCAGATAGGTAATGATTCCTGGGCTTTTCCTCCTACCGACAAAATATTAGTTTAAAATTAAAATGCTTACACAGCAATTTATTCAATCCTAAATCCAGCACATTGCTACCAAAACCAGTAGGAACCTATTAGAAAGTGGTATTTACTTATGGTGCTTCCAAGTGAGAGCTCTTGGAAGCACCATAAAATGCTCAAATGGCATATCTGTCTGGCACTTCTAATCCATGGCATCACTAGTGTTGGTGTCACCCAGTGCAGAAACTCGTGTCACCCCCATGGACCTCCTCCCATTCCAAAGCATACAGAATCTGTAGTGATCCTTAATGAATGGATATGAGTGCTACCTTTCAAACGAAGCCTCAGCTCCCATGAGGATGACAACTCACTCTCTCTGTCTATGTTTAAACGGAGTTGCCATCATGGCAACTCCCTCCTCTGCACACATTCCCAAAGAGGTTTGGCTGTTCTTCCTGCCCCAACCCCTGGCTCTTTCCTCGCCCCAATGATTATAACTGCAGAAACATTGTACAGTCAATCATTTTGGTGTCATACCCTCTGATGGAGTCACCCATGCACCCCCTTCTAGTGATGCATCACTGCCTGTAATCCCAATGGGCTATCACCGGATCATCATGAATTCAGGGTGCCAGCTGACACAGGTATTCCAATACAACATAGACTGTAGCATACTGGGCATTTTATAGAAATGTCATGTTTTAAATCTCCCCTGGGTAAAACAGGAAGGAAGGGAGGGAGGGAGGAATACCTTTTGCATGAAGAACACACAGCACCTAAGGGAACTCACTAAGCTTTCTTTTTGATCTAATTTTTTCCCCCAAGAGCAAATACTTTTTTGAAAGCATGGAATAACTGTCAGACATGCAGCTGACAGACAGATCGTTGCAGGCAAAACCCTGCCTGAAAGTAAATGTTTGAGTTTTGCTAAATTTCCATATGTCATTACATTTCTCATGACAGATCTGCTTCTGCTGTTTCTTGGCACATGACGGAACAAGCTGGTAAATTCAACCACATCCCCCTTGGATGGCATGTTTGTAGGCCTGAAGATGGAAGGAGAAGGTTAGTTTTCAACTTCTCTTCTATCAATGTCAAGAAAAGATCAATTGATTTAACCTGGTCGTGACCCATCTCCTGTTTGCAGGAAGTAATTGGGCAGATAGTGTTACAGGCAGTAATACCTTCACACAGGTGTCAAGCCAGCTGCTGCTGCTGTTCCCCATCTGGCATTGGACTAGCTGATGGCAGCTTGAATTATTCAGACGTGAAGTCCAAAGCAGGAGTTGTTATACATGAGAAAAAAACCTAATAAAATTATCCCTTCCAATAAAGATAGCAACATTTGGATAAGCATTAGAGCCAGACTGTACGTTGTCCAGAGCCCTATATTGTAGCTGTTCTCCATTTTCGTTTGAAAACTGAAAGCCACATCTGTTGTTCTGCTCAGTTGCAGAACCCTGTAATTGTTGGGGTTTTTTTTCCCCCTGATGCAGGGGAAAGATGCAAGTATATCCTCTCCATCAGGTGAAAAGCAGCAGGGGGGGGGGAGAGCAATTTTGAATGGACAAACACAGTAGTCACAAGGAAACAAGAACGCTTTCACCTTTCTCAGTTTGTTTTTTCAGTGAAACTAACATCCTTGTAGACTGTTTGGGTTAAACAAAGAAAAGAAAATTAGAGGAGGGGTTAATCCAGATAGCTATGTGCAATGTGACATTTGTCTTTGCATGAGTGAAAAGAAAACTTATTTTCACCATGTGGCCCTCCAGACATTGTTGGTCCACAATTTGCTTCAGCTCTCACCACTGTCTGCTCTCATTTGGACTGAGGATAGTTGCAGTCCACCAGCAGATGAAGTTCTTCACCTTCACTTGCCAACATGACAGCTGTACTGGGTCAGAGAAAGATTTATCTACCTTAGCTGGCTGTATCCTACAATGGCTAATTAGATGCTTTGAGGAAGCTCAGGAGCAGGAATGAGTGCAGCATTCCATGCTAGGTCTTCTTCATGAAGAATTTTCACTATGTGTTTACCAGCAGTAGTTGGTGATGTATTGTCTCTGACTTGGAGGTTCCATATAGCCATTGTTACTAAATCCAGACTTTCTCCTGTGAAATGTTCTTAAATCTTATCCCATTTTCTAAGGCTGCATCTGACCTGCAGCAATAATGCAGTATGATGCCATTTTAACTACCCTGGCCCACTGCTATGGGATTCTGGGATTTACAGTTTGGAGGAGGCACCAGAATTCTCTGCCACAGATGACTACATATCCCACAGATGACTACATATCCCACAAAAACCCTAGCATTCCATAGCGTGGAACCATGACAGTTAAAACTGTGTCAAATGGCATTATTTCTGCAGGGCAGATGCAGGCTTGATCATAAGAAGTATTGAGAGTTTCGTAGCCAGCATGGCCAGTGGCTGGCTTGGCTTGGAGATTTTGGCAGTTATCATCCAGAAAAATAACTCTTCTCAGTTCTGACCTTGTGTGACAGTGACTTCCACAAATTAATCTGCCAAGTTGGAAACAATAACACTGAGGTCCACCAACTGAAGCTTGGTTTTAAGATAGTGGAATGAGTTGCAATAAAGCTTTTAATGTCAGAGCTGGCCCTGCTATTAGGTACAGTGAAGCAATAGTCTTGGATAGTAGATGCTAGGAAGAAGAAGGGGCAGACTCCTGGCTGTTCCTCCTGAACTCCCTAGCTCTTCCACTCATTTAGAGGACAAAGCTGTATATGCCACTCAAATTGTCCTGCATATTTTAAAGTAGTCTGCTTCCTAGGGTGTATTGTAGGACATTATTCCACTAGAATAATTCTTCTAGAAGACATGAAAGAAGTTTCACTTCAGTGGTGTACTACGGCTCAGTACAGATAGGCACGTTGCGGCGATATTAGGACTTGATAGGGCTGGGCATCCAGACGCGCCCAGCCCTAGTGAGGTCACAAGTGCATGTGCCTGTCCACACAGTGAGCATCACAGCTGCGCAGCTGTGGTGCTGCATACAGACGCCTGTCAGCAATAGCGGCATCATAGGCCTACGTTGCAGCCCTTATGATGGTGCAAAAAAGAGCCGCCTAGAGTGGCTCATTTTTGATTGCACATCTGTGCTGCCACGTGTGGATGCTGCTGCACAGTTGCATAGCAAAGAGGGGCAATATTTCGCCACCTGTGTGTACTAGGCCTACATATATTTGACATCCTGATCTGGCAGAGCTGCTAGGTGAGCAGGAGAGGGAGAGGACTCTCTTTACATCTGGCTACCAGAGCTACCAAAAAAGGATGGCAACCCAGTCCTACCAGTGGCTTTTGGGTGGGCTGTTCCTGCAATCTTCTCCAGACCTTTTCTGGCTCAGGAGAAGCTGCAACATGAGTGGCAAAGGGAGGCAACTCTCTTTACTATCTGTCCAGCAGAGCCACCAGGCCTGGAAGTCAGCCCAGTTCTGCCAGCATCTGGCAAGCTGGGTCTGCGCCCCACAGCCTTTTCTGGATCTGGCAGAGTTACTGGGTGAGCGAGAGAAAGAGGTGGCTCTTTTTACCACCTGGTCAGCAGAGCCACCAGACCCAGAAGGCAGCCCAGTCCTACCAGTTGCCATTGGTGCAGGTAAGCTACTCTTATTGCCCCACAGCCTTTCCAGATCTGGTGGAGCTGTTGACCGGGTGGGAAATGAAAGAGATTTGCTTTCTTACCCAGTCATCAGACCCAGAAGGCAGCCCCTTCCTGCCAGTGCACCAGGAGACAAACCAGAGTCACCCAGAGTGGTCCCCCCTAGTGATGCCCCTCCTTCACCTGTCATTATAATTTACTTCTGTCCATGGAATGGGGTGAGCAGAAGCATTGTGTCCTTCATATCAGGAAGGAAAAGGTCTGGGGACAGTCCTATCTAATATGGCCTTTCTTTTAGCCAGGAGTAGGAATTTTGCAAGCATTCAGTTTGTGAAGTCGAAGGCTTTCATGGCCAGCATCCATGGTTTTTTGTGGGGTTTTGGGGCTATGTGGCCATGTTCTAGAAGAGTTTATTCCTGTTGGACAGGTAGTAAAGAGAGTTTCGCCAGCCTCTGTTTCTGGCATCTTCAGAGAAAAACTAAGCCTTCAGTTGTTGGACAAGATTCCCAGCAGTCCCAACCACCATAGCCATTGATGAGAAGTGCTAGGAGTTGCATTTCAATGACATATGGAGGGCCACAGAATTCCTATCTCCATTCTGGCCAGTGGTCTGACCTAGCTGAAAGTGAACTTCTTCATATAAAAAGCTTATACTGTACCACAATATGTCTGCAAGTCTCATAAGCTACTACAGCACATTATGTTTGCTGTTACAGGCAACAATGGCAACTCTTGGGAATTAATAGCAGAACATAATGGTTGTTATTTTGTCCTCAAGACTCTGTTGTTACATGCATGTATGTTTATCTGTGGTGACACACACATACACTTTGCATGTTGGAAAGATTTGCTTGTGACTTGAAGCTTGCCTGTAATGTTCTGTTCTTCATTACTACTTATGACTGCAATTGTTGTTTAGCATCTGGATGACCTACGCAATTGCTGCAGGAAATCACACTTACATTATCAGTTTCACCATATGTTTATAATGCCAAAAGAGTGTTTAAAACTCTTCAAGAAACCTCTCCTTTATTCTGAGTGGATTGGATTATTCACCTCATGCTCAAACTGTGCACTTGGCCATTTCACCTTGGGAAAAGATTTTCATCAAATGGGAATGACAGTGTCCTCTTTGTGTAGAGAATGGCTAATATTTCAAATCAAGGGCAAAATGGAGCTAAAATGAATTGTAATAATTTCCATGTCTCCATAGTGGAAAATGAAAAAGTTGAGTGAGGTCCAGAACATACTGCAGAAATAATCCAGTTTGAGACCAGTTTAACTGCCCTGGCTCAATGCTAGGGAATCCTGGGAATTGTAGTTTATTGTGGCACCAGAGCTCTCTGACAGAGAAGACTAAATAATGTCTCACAAAATTACTGTTCCCGGAATTCTCTAGCATTAAACCAAGGCAAATAAAGTGGTCTCAACTGGATCATTTCAGCAGTGTGTTTTGGATCTGAGAGAGATCATTTGTGGCTCAGTGAACAGGTGAAATGGTGAACTATTTTGAATGCATTATTCCCAAATTCTGGATCAGATACAATATCCCATTCATTCTAAATGTAATGACTAGTGAATCAATGATCACCTGAGCATCAAAACATTTAAGTCATTATGGGTCCTCCAGCACAATCAATTTCTTTGGAAAATGAGATTTTTAGAGTCCAGGTTGACCTCATCATTTACCTGTTCCAGCCTTTCCAGTTTATGAAGTACTGAGATAATTATTCAGCAATATCATATCATCACCAAATCACAGTGCCATCGTTTTGCAATCCATCTGCTTCAGAAATATCAACACAGCTAATTCATTTACAGGTAGGTGTTTTCAGTTCAGCACATCCAAGTATGCATATTCAAAGGAAGAAATGCCATTACCCTCCTTGCATTCTATTTGTGCAAATATTAAAGAGTTCCATTGGAACAAGTTTTTATCGTGTGGCAGTGGATAAAGCTGCACAAATTAAGGAGCAACTCAGCCTTCCCAAACCTGGTAGATGCATTGAACTACAGCTTCCCATCATCCTATACTAACATGGACTAAGATAACCCAACACACCTGGGAGGGATAGTGTAGCACATATTCCAACATATATGATTCATAGTATTCTAGGCTGGTCATTTTTGGTGTATGAGGCAGAAAATCACATATACATCCTTGTCAGTAAATATACAATAACAATAATAACAAAGGGAATGACTTAAGAATTTTTTCTGTCCTTTATAACACCCCAGACCTTTAGAATTCTGAATTGTGTAGTTTTTTGTAGACCAGAGCTGTCTGACAGAGAGGGCTAAATATCTCACAAAAATACAAATCCCAGAATTGCAGAGCATTGAGCCACAACAGTTAAAGCAATGTTAAACTGCATTAATTTTTCAGTATAGATGCAGCCTAAAATCTCAGCCCATGCAGTTGTCTGGGACATGAAGACTAGGGCCTAAATACTGTTGTTACTCCTGAGTAGAACAGAGCCATTTGGCAGTTGATTTGATGGGACTACTTTAGTTGGGATTAACCTGTGCCACTTTATATCAGAATTTGCAGAGATCACACTCCCCAGATATCCCCTAGCCCTTCTGATGTCCAGCAAGCAGGGCTGGCCATACTATTAGTTGGAGTGTGACAGCCAGTTCAGGCAGCAGATGCTGAGGAGCAGTAACAAGCAGGGGGGAGACTTGAGTGTGTCTCATGCTCTTTAAGATAGGCTGGGTGCAGTGGAGGACTAGATCTTGGGAAAGTCATCCTTTGGACTACAAGTCCCAGACTCCTCCTACCAGCATAGCTATTGGTCATGCTTGCTGGGAGATTCTAAAGTTACAGTGCAAGAGAGTAACTTGAAAAGTTCAATGGAAGAATAACTTGAGAACTCCAATGGATGATACTGGGTGCATCTGCACTGTAGAAATAATTCATTTTGACACCACTGCCATGACTACATCCTACAGAATCCTGGGATTTATAGTTTTGTGAGGCACCAGCACTCTTTGGCAGAGAAGGCGAAAGACCTAATAAAATTACAAACCCTAGGATTCCATAGGATGCAGTGGTGTCAAACTGCATTATTTCTACTGTCCAGGTGCACCCACCATCCCATGCTGCCAGTCTAGTTGGATTTTCCACATTGATTGAGGATGGATGCCCTCTTGTCCTTTGTCTCAGGCAGTAACATGTGTGTTTTCTTAACTCTGTTGGCAATACAGTGTAGTGTTCTCCAAGCTCACATTCTCACAGCACATAGCACACTGCACCTTTGGAAATGACAGTGTGTGGAGACCTAACACATGGCATTGATATCATTTGTTTAGTTTTGCCAAACATAATCCCAAGAGCAGCAGGAGGTAGAGTTTATAGGGCCCAATTGCTGGGACTTTTTCTTTCTTTCTTTCATTAGCCAGAGCGATTATGTTGTTTGTCACCCCCACCCCCCACCCCGGCAGTTGTGTGGCAGGAATTGAATTGAAGTAATGCTCCGATTTCTCTACAAAGTATTTTGAGTTTTCAGCCCTTGAACAGCACTTCAGGACCATTAGCTTCACAAAAGACCTTCTCCTAACAGAGCTTTAAATTGCTAGAACTGCTTTAGGGGTTATTCACATTGTGAAATAATCCAGGATGAATCCAGGTTAAATCTTAATTGTTCACACGCATCTCGAATGCACCTGAATAACTTTGGGGGGGGGGGTGTACCAAAACCCCCACTTAATCCAGGATAATTGATATAAGGTTTTCCTCCGAGTTTTTAAAAAAGATCCATATTGTTGGTAGTGTGAATAACCGATTCAAATAGACTCAGGATAAAACTCTGCAGCACCTGACTTTCCACAGCCACTTTCAGAACTGCTATATATCAAAAGGAGGTAGCCTGCCAAGCTATCGTTTTCCTTCTCTGTACATCCAAAGAAGCACTAGGGGATCTAGTTTTTTTGTTTTTTCCTCTTTCTTTCTCTGCACTGTTTGTTTTTTGGCTCTTCTGGAATGTGACCCATTGTTATTGCAAGTTGCTTAAAGCCTGACGTTTTGGTTTATCATGTAGTCCAGGCTCATGAATAATTTCCCTGGGGGATGGTGCTGCATTCTTGATTTGTACGCCGCCAGGCTCTTGGCCAGCCATGTAAGTTCTTGTCCTGCTGGCATCCTGTTTCAGAGAATGACCTTCCTTGCTTCCCTCTTAGATTCAGGCCATGGGTTCGTGGAGGGGGGCATAGCCTTCTGCTCAGGAAAACCCTGTGTGGCGCCTGGCAAGAAAAAAGCAACACGGGCTTATTGGATGTTTTAGTCACAAACACACACACACACCAAATTCTAAAAGGAAAAGGAAAGAGATTTATTTTCCTGTTTTTTTGGAATAGTTCAAGATGACAAGCGAATAATTTCACACACTTGTGGAACGCAACAGGTGCAAGATGCTAAAGAGGAAGAAGATCTTCTTCTTTGTCCAAACTCTGGCTAGCAGGACTTAGGGCAGTCTGAATTAAAATCATAGCTGGCTTTCATTTAACTGGAAAATATGACTGTTTAGACTAAAAGCTCTTCTATATAGTATGTAGAGAGATCTTGTGGCACCTTTGAGACTAACTGAAAGAAAGAAGTTGGCAGCATGAGCTTTCATATACTTAAGTTTACTTCCTCAGACACATTGACAAGGACTAGAATGTTTTGACTGAGTGTCTCTAAGCCAAGCTGGAATGTCCACAGTCCTTTCTTAGCCTTTAATATTAACCCAACAGGCAGAGGCCACTGATGTGCAAAAAAAATTTCCCATCATTCTGGAAAGAGCTGTACCTGTTGAACTTCTGCCTGTAGCAGCCTATCAACATGGATAAGCCTGTGTCCATCAATAGAAAAAATGGCAACAACTGTACCTAGGGGACGCAGGCCACACCAGGTGACACCATAGAAGGCGGTGTCACCCAGTGGAGCGGTACACCTGGAGGGACTGGCATGGCTACTGGGTGAGCAAGAAAGGGCTCTTTCCTGCTCACTCAGCAGATGAGCAGGACCCTAAATGGGCTCTCCAGAGGCCACAGTGCCACCCCCCTCAGTAGCGCTGACTGCTGTAGGGGCAATGCTTTCACTGGTTAACACAGCCATACTGGGCCCTGAAGGCCTTTCCAGGTTGGGAGGCTGCAGCGATCTGGGTGGTTGGCTGGCCAGGGAGAAAGGGAAGGTTGTTCACACATCCACACCCACACATGGGTGACACCAGACTCAAAGATGCCACAGGAACAGAGCACTCTATTATTTAGTGTGCAGAATAAGTATCTGGAATAAACAATGCAATTACCCCTGAAAATAAATGGACAAAAACAGAGGTAGGCAGCCTTCCAGGTATTTTAGACTTCAGCTCTCAGAAGTACTGGCCAACATGACCAATGATATGGAATGGTGGGAATGGTGGCCCCATGTTTGTGGAACTCACTGCTGAGAGAGCTTGAATGCAATAGGACCAGATGGCTCCACCATGATGGGATTGATGAATGCACTCCTAGTTTTACTACCACTTTACAGTGAGCAGGAACTCTCCTGGTACTGTACCCTCTTATTGGAGCCATGTTTCACCCATTTTGGTCCCATGTGTCATCTAAACAGGTCAGTGTGGGAACAGGGTGGAGGCGTTTCTTTTTCTCCATGCAGACATGGCCATGAAAGGGTCTTTAGAAAGCAAGTTGTGAGAAGGTGGGAGGCTAATGGGCTATGGTAAATAAAGGAGGGGGGGAGGCTGTGCACATAGAGACTCACTGAACTATTGCCTGCAGATTGTGCCTCTTTCCAAAATGGTTGCTGCCAACTGCTTTTCTTCCAGCCATGGGTATTTCTGGTCTTGGGATCTGGTTGGGAGAAAAGAAGGTGGGGGGTAGCTTTTTGGGGTGGCAGCTGATGCAAGCAAAAGTGGTATTTCTTTTCTCTTGACCTCTTTGTATGTGAATCCAACCACTATTGTTTGTATATCACAAGTCACTAGTAACCCTAGGTTGAACCATTTTGCCATTGTGTCTGAATATTGACTTCAGCACTGGCTGTAATGTAAAGTAAACTGCTTGGATGGAGCAGGTAATTTCCAAAGCATTTTAGTATGGTTTAGTGTGTTTTCCCCATTCTTTATTTTGACTAGAAAACATACAAAAATAAGAGCCCTACTGGGTCAGACCAGTCTAGCCTAGCATCCTCTTTCTCACAGGGGTTGACCACAGTGGCTTTCTGCATTGTGGTAACTGGTAACTGGGAGCTAACTTGTTTTCTGCTGTTCCAGAGACTAGGACTCGGAGAAATGGATGCAAGCTACAGGAAAAGAGATCCCACCTGAACATTAGGAGGAACTTCCTGACAGTAAGGGCTGTTTGACAGTGGAACATACTCCCTTGGAGTGTAGTGGAGTCTCCTTGGAGATCTTCAAACAGAGGCTGGATGGCCATCTGTCAGGGATGCTTTGATTTAGATTTCCTGCATGGCAGGAGGTTGGACCGGATGGCCCTTGCGTTTTTTTCCAACTCTGTGATTCTACGATAATGAGCCAGGGGTATAATACTGACTCTGATCCTGCATGTAACTTATAGTCATCATGACCCATAGCCACTGATGGCCTTATCCTCCATGAATTTGTTCATTCCACTTTTTAAATCATTTAAATTAGTGGTCATCACTACATCTTGCATGAGCAAACTTCTTTTAACTCTGGGCTTTATCACACATGACTTTTAAGCCATGATTCCCACAGGAAGGAAATTGCATTGGTAATGCTAATCGCATGATGCCACTTTCCTCCCATAGCTGCCCAGTCCCTGACCTGTGTCTTTTCATTCACATGGGAAGTCCATGAATGAAATGCCAATTGCGCATTGCCAGAGGTGCAGAAACCATTCCCACAGCAGTAGCATGATTGGCAGTCATGTAGACTCACTGGTGTGATAAAGCCCTCTCTGCTGTATTTGATAGTATTTCCTTGCTTCTTTTGAATATCGTACCATTGAATTTCATTGTTCGATGCCAGACTCTAGAACAAAACTTCTCCCAGATCATTTTTCCATGCCATGTGTTAATTTGAAACCCCCATCATGCCTTCATTCACTTACCTTTTCCAATGGGAACATTTCAGCTGCTGTTGAATTAAAATAGATGCATTTTCCAAGCAGATGTATTTTCCAAAGTTGTAAACAAAACAAATCCTTAATAATAAGGTAACATAACATCAAGAGACATTTGTTTGCCAACATTTTCAAATACTTGGCATCCATTTCATATTCACAAGCACTATTTTCTCCCTCTCTTTGACTCAGACCTCGTTTTATGTGCAATTCTGTGGTTCTTTCCCACCCCCTTGGTTTAAAACCTTGGGCAAAGTGTTGTTTTATGTAGCAGGGCAATTGGAGAGACACTGTTAAACTTTTCCCCTTTCTTTTATTTTTCAGGTCAGAATAATCTTCCCCAAACATTTTCACCCATGGGAGGAAGACCAAGGGTTCATATCTTTTAATTCTATCCTTTTGCAGAAAAAGTACATATAACATCATTTTGAGCTGGAAAATGCCAAGAATAGGGATAAGTAACTTATTCTCACTTGCTCTTCTTCCTCTCATAGGTTTGTCCAGTGGTGAACATATGGAGGAGCATAATAATGGCAATGTCCTACATAACAATGCCCCCCTCCCCAAAGTTTTCCTGTGTTTACATGTTCTTAGTAACATTGCATGCCACTTTTCTTTGGATGCCTAAATGGTGTTTCTATATGCTTGACTGAAGCTTTAAGTTATTGCAATGTTGAAAAATGGGGACTGTGGGAAAATTCATGAAAGACAGAATAGCTATACCCCTAGCTTTTAACGGCCTCTTGTAGGTTAAGAAAAATATCAGAAGGAAAAAGACTACAGAGAGAGTGGAGAGGTGAGATGAAAGGGGATATTTCACCCAGGAGCTTGGTTTGGTTGGCCACAGAGTGTATACTCAAAAATGGTACAGACCTTCCCAGCTCTGTGATGTATTTATGCCTGCATGATGCCCACGCTTTATCCCTACCTTTGTCACATTCATATGTATATCTGTGGTGTCACCACAGATATACATACGAATGTGGTGTACATTTTAAAATAATGTGAATCTCATGCACAAACAGATACTACTTCAGGATCTGTAGAACAGCACCAAAAACGAACACGAACCAATCTAGATTTTTTTGAGGAGAAAAAAAACCCTTTGGAATCTGGGAGTGGCATTTTTAATGCCTGGTCTTTGCATATGGCCCAGCTACAAATGATCCATTCAGATAGCCTTCCTGCAAAAACTAGGATACACATTATACAAGCCTAGAGTGAACTTTCTACCAGGGCTAGGTAAGTGTTTAGCTCCTGTCAATTGGATCTGTGTCCATAGTTTTAAGGAAGCTGTGAGATGTCGCTCAGGTGGCAGAGTCTTAAAATACTATTAAGGTGCAGTAAATTTTTAATTAATATTTATTTATGCATTTCTTACTAATTTCTGAATTTTTTGTGCCAACTCATTACTTTAGGTTCTTTGGAAAGCTTACAATAGCAAACATAACCATGATTTTGATTTAAAAAAAACAACAAACAAACAGAAAACAAGAACATAAAAACCATATAATCAAAAGAAACATAGGGCCGGTACAGACTGGCACAATATGTTGGCTTCCCAGCGGCATGAGGGTGTGGTGTACAATATTCCCTCACTTATTGAAGGGGTAGCATCCAGGATGAAAACAACCCTATACCTTGCATTATAGGGCATTTTTGCATATTTTTTCTAACCTGACATGTTGAATGAGATGACTTTTAGGAAGAAACCAGCTTCTTGGCTTTGAATAGAGTGTCTAATAAAATGCCATAGCAGTTTTCAGTGTGGTACGTGGTTATCAGCATGGCTGGCCCTATCACTGAGAATGAGGTAGCTGCTTTGATGATAGATGCTAGAATGTGGGGGAGCAGTTGTAAAGAATAAGGAAGAAAGAATTGTAGCTGCTTCATAGCCTGCCCTCATCCTGGTAAACTAGCCTGCAACTCTCATGTGGGTCAGTGTGTGCTGTCCTATTGCTATTGGAGAAGTAAAATTCAACCATTTTGCTCATTTTTGTATCTGGAGTGCTGTGGGGAGGGCCACTCTCTCTTTGGCCTCAGGCAACAACATATCTTGAACCAGCTGTGGTGGTTAGTTTCAAAAGTGCTGATTCAAAACTCAGAAGATTAAAGGGATTTCAACATGAGAGAAGCACTTTTGCTGAAATTTTAGTTACGGTATTTTGCATGTAGTGAGATCTTGTAGCACCTTTGAGACTAACTGAAATAAAGAAGTTGCCCACTTCTTTATTTCAGTTAGTTTCAAAGGTGCTACCAGATCTCTCTACATACTGATTCTACAGACTAACATGGCTATATCTTTGAATTCTACCAGTATTTTGCATGTGAACTTAGCAATGTGAACTAGAATACTGAGTTAAAGAAAGAAGAAAAACTGGAAGGGGGTACAGAATTGAACCATTTTTACATCTAAGCTAAACAAAATACAAATGGTCACCAGTCAGTCACTACACAGCATGAAACAATGAACAATTTATCCATTTCCAGGGCTATTAGTCGCAGAGGGAACACATTTCCAAAAACTGGATGCTTCCCAATTCTCTCTTCTCATTAGTTCCACTGAACCCATTAAAATAATAGACAGCAAAGTCTGGCACTTTAAAAGGTGCCCCGTCTATATATAAAATATTTTCTCCTTTGACTGGAAAAGATAATGAGGGTCAAGTCCTTTAGATTATCTCTCATTATTCCTTTGGTACAGGATGAGTTCAATCAGATGTAAAATGTGAGCACCCCATTCAAAGACTGTGAAGCACCAGACAATGCATTTAAAGCACAGAAACAATGCAGCTTGTCAGTCTCTAGGGTGCCTCCTCTTCATAATGTTGGCCTTATTCTTTGTTGCCAGGACACACCCTTGTCAGAATGTCAGATTATATTGCTACAGAAATAAAACCTTATTCAGCTGCCAGGATGGGACTGTCACAGTACATTCAGCTGTAGATGCTGCCAAAATAAATTGACAATGAACTCTCTCTTTCTCTAGTATGTGAGATGAAACTATTCATAACGTGCTTTGTTTGACTTGATGAACTCTGTGGTCTTAGCTTCAAGAAAATGAAAGATTCAGACTGCAATCCTGTATGGCTCAGCATAGTTTAGTAGTACATCCACATGCAGACCTGCACGAGGCTGAGCCTTATACCAACACCACCTCCCAGATTTACCATACAACCTCTGGAACAAAAATATCTCTGGAGACCTTTGGAGGGCCCTGGCATCTCTCTGCAATGATGTTCCTATTACATGTCTGGCTATGGAAAGACACTTCTGAGATCCTGCCCATTCCCCACAGTACAAGGAATGCCTGGAGACCAGGGCTTCAGGGGCTTTTCAGTACACATGGTACCTTGGGTGCTGCCGATGGAAGACCCCACATACACACTTGTAAAAGCTTACTTGTGCATATGTGTCTAACAGGATGCCTGCCTTAGTGTAGATGTTTTAATAACTAATGGAAGCATGACAAAAGTCTTCCCAGTTATGTCCAAGACTGGATTATGTCCTCCTTCTTTTCAAAACACATATGGACTAAGATCCTATGTTGTTTCAAAGAATAATAAATATTTGCCAGTGGAGATAAGCTACACTAGTACTGTGCAGTCCTTTATACTGAATATTTCCATAGAAGAACATATAAGAAATGAAGAATGGGCATGGCTATACCACCACTCCATAATGCACTAAGTGCAATGGGCAGATGCAGTCTGCAATGTTCATTGAGACACTACCCTAGGTGCACATCTGCAATAGCTCTGCCTGCAGGAGTCCACTCCTGCCACCATCAGTTGGATATGTCTAATTCTCATTGTCCTAAAAAGTCACTCTGCAGGCATAATGCAACTTAGATCTGCATATGTCACCAACAGAATTCTGGTCTCAGGCTGTGTACAAACTGGAAGACAGTAGGCCAGTCTCCTCACCAGGATTTGTGTCACCTGGTACAGTAATTTTGGGAGAAGGCAGCAGCAGTGATCTCTCTGCAAATACCTCCCAAAGCCTGGGTGCTGCTTCCCAAGGACAGGCAGACCAGGCAGGGCATGGCTGGGGGGACATTTGGGAAGGAGGGAGGGAAGTGCAGTGGTGTGGAGACCCCCACAAAAGAGTAGTCACTTCAGAGGGACTTCCTCCTTCTCCTCCTCCTCCTCCATTTCTTCAGCAGCAGTAGCTCAACCCGGCAGTGTGCACACAGATAGGCCAAACTTCCAGGTCTGATGGCTTTGTGGGGGGCGGAGTGGGAAAGGGAGTCTCCTCCCTCTCTCCCCTAGCCAGCATCTCCTCCAGCAAAAAGGGCCCAAGTTTGACTCAGGCTTGCATCTTTCTGAGGTCGCTAAAATGAGTACCCAGCTTGTTAGGAGCAAATTTGCTTACAATTGTAAACCACTTAGAGACTGCTTAGGCAGTATGAAGCAATACATAAATGAAGCTTGTTTGTTTGTTTTGTTTAAACTGCCATGACAACATCCTATGGAATTCTGGGATTTTTAATTTGCTGAGGCACTAGAGCTCTCTGACTGAAAATTCTAAATGCCCCTCTCTTAACTGCAAATCTCAGGACTCCATAAGATGGAACCATGGCAAAGTGGGATCATATCACTGCAACTGTGTAGTGCGAAAGGGCCCCAGATTTTGACTTCCATAGCAACTGCTGATATTTTTGTGCCATTGCTTTATCACCATCACCTTCTTTTTTGAATTGGTTAATATGGTAATATCACCCAGTTAGGAATAACACCTTTTCACATATTCCTCGGAATTCAGTGTGCAGATCAACATTGGACTATGCATGTTGGCCAGACATCAGTGTCTCCATGCATACTGGGCTCCATCCCATCCCTGACCACTCTATGGAGCAATGGTATCTGGCATGAGGTTCTACTCTCCTTCAGTTGCACAGGAGCAGAACGTTTCATGCAAACAGGGATCCTGTACAAAGCCTACAGTCCAAGAAAAAGCTAACATCTTTATTCTTATCCGCTAATCAGATTTGTTTGAATTAGTTTATGAAACGTCTGAGAGCAAGCAAATTAAACCATTAGAAATTAGGACAATTTAAACAGTCATTTTCCTGAAGAATGTTAGGAAAAAATAATTGGAGGAGGGTAAGCTTTCTCTATGTATTACTGAACTGCTCATAAAATATGATGAGTAGATTATGATGAATAGATGGCCATGTAAACTCACTGGGTGACCTTGGGCAAGTCACAGTCTCTCAGCCTCAGAGGATGGCAATGGAAGTGGCAAACCCACTCTGAAGAAACATGCCTAGAAAACCCCATGATAAGAAAATGACTTGAGGACACACAGTAGCAACAACAACAATTATAATTCAGGCCTGTTCACAAACATGTCTAAAGTTCATTGCAAAGGAAACATCTCCCTGTAGGATGGCCACTTCACATGCTACACTGGGAAGATCCCCATGTTTGCCGCAACCTCCTGGCCAACTGTCTGAAGTGCTACTGTTTGGAGGAGAAAGTAATGGAGATATTCTGGGGAGAAAATCAAACACATTAGATAGTCTTGCTAAGAATATGCTGAGGCTATGGTCTGAGCTGAGAATCTCCATCATGCCACGGGAATGTGGTAATCAGGGAAATATGTGTTAGTCCTTTAGCAAAAGGGTCAAATCCATTTAGGTGGAATTCCAGTCTTGCTGTGACAACAATAGCAGGAAACCTGGGCAAGAGGGGGAGCTCCCTGGCTTCTACCTTCAAACCTCTAGTGTAGGACTGTTGCAAGAGTTGGCTGGCACTGGATTGCCTTGTATTTCTTTATACTGGAAGGCTGCAAGATTCACCCAAATACAATAAAAGACCTGCCCTCCCCCCAAAGCAAGCACAGCAAAATGACAGGAACTGCTCTTTTATTATGAAACATTTTGGCTAGATCCATTTTGCCAAGGCTCCATGTTATTTTCTTTGGTCTGAAAGGAGCAACCATGAACAGATTTTTGGTTTCACAGTGTTGTGTGCCTTCAAGTAATTTCCTTCTTATGGTGACCCCAAGGCAAACCTATCATGGTGTTTTCTTCGCAAGATTTGTTCAGAGGAAGTATACCAGTATACACACCCTGCTTCATATAAATGTCCTTCATGGCAGCCCATTTATACTATGCGAATACTAGACAATGCTGGTTTCAACTGATCTTTAGCTAGTTGGTTCTGCACTACTAGCACTAATTGAGATGCCAGTGTCATAGTGCATTACTTTGGCTGCACATTTACCTTTATGTTTACATGTCTGCGAGTCCATATTTTACCCATATGAACTTTTCTGAGCAGCTTTCTGTAATTTGGGGGGGGGTAATGTGCACAGGATAAAAATGGTCAAAGAACAGGCCTGCCAATCTACAATTTTGCTTTTTGTTTGTTTATTTACAGCCTTTTTGTTCATTTGGAATGAGCTGACCTTGGTAACATTCCTTTTGTTGGAGTACAACTTCCATCATTCCCCAAGACAGCATGGCTAGTGGTCCATGGATTTTGGTATCCACGGTGGCTGGTGGGGAGGTCCTGTGGTAGAAAATTAAACAAGAAAACTGCAAACAAAAAAAACCTGGATATTTGTTTTATCTGCCACAGATGACAGTGTATTCTAGGAATGACGTGTGATGGGTTTCCTCAAAGCGTATTTTCCATTTCCTTGGTTTTGCAGGCATCTCACATTGTATGAACTCAGGTGGCTGGAACGAATGTGGAGGAAGTATTTCTCAACAGCAGCAGATGGCGACTGCTTTAAACAGGAAGAAGCTGTTCTCCACTCACAATAATTCTGCAGTAAGATCCTCGACCTTCCACTGGAAAGGAACCTTCAGGATGAGAATGAGTGACTCATACAGGGCATATCTTCCAACTTGGAAACATCACTCAAGTAGTCCTGCATCATACTTCGGTAACACAAAAAAATAATATACTACAAGGGACTTTCTGGAAAGGCATTCTGACTATCTAAACCCATTTTCCCCTGGAATAAATCCAACACTGCCTTAATACCTTACTGAGATACTACACCTGTTATGTAATATGCATTATCAATTGATTGCATCCTTTAAAAACAAAAACAACTAGTAGGTACTAGGTTTGAATACACACACAGAGAGAGAGAGAGAGAGAGAGAGACAGAGACAGAGACAGAGACAGAGATAGACACACACACAGACACACACACTGCTCAAGGAGAACATAAACATGTATTTGTTTAACGGAGGTGGGTGAGGAGGAAAATGTTAAATGTGTTTTATTCCAGGCCGTAGGTAATAACCATGTACGTTCAAAAGGCAAAATATATTACTATTTTACTGCTGCTTTATCATCCAGTTTTATAGTGTTTTCTTGATTACATTGTAAATGGCTTTGCTTTTTTAAAAAATGTCACAGAAATGTCTTAAACAAATAAGTAGCATTTTAAAGATGTGATTTACAACTGCACTTTCACACACACATTAACATCCATACAGGGCCTGAATAAATATGGCACTTTATTTTAATTCATTATTACTTATTAAATGATTATGACTTTTCTTCACTGACAACAGCAGAAAGAGTGGGATTGTTTGGGCAAAGGAAGGCACTTCTGTTACCCTTTCCAGGCCAAACTTGCTCTGTTACAACAATAGATTTGTTTTGCACTTCCTGCGTATTTTTATTTTTCATTCTTTCACTCTGCGTCCTTGAATATTTATAACTGGGGTTTCAAAAAACCAACTTTGTCTGTGGGTTTATGAAGCACAGTGGCCTCCATAAAAGGACCACACAACTCTAGAAGCTGTTTGTTTTCGAGAGCTGTCACTGGGCCAGGAGTGGGAAACACACAGTAGTACCAAATATTGGTTTTGGCAGCTTTCAGAAACAGGCACAAGGGCCATTGTTTGCTTACTGAAAACAAAGAGCTGTTTAGAATATGTAGCTGTTTAGAATCTGGGGGATGTTCCTTATCAGGCCAAGTCTGCTCCTTTGGTCTGAACTATGGGGCAGCAGGATTAATACACCCACCCTCCAAAAAAGAGAAAAGGAGGGAGGGAGGGAGAGATAGCAGAGTGTAGTTCAAGGCTGGTCAATTGTGACTTCCACTTCCATCATCCTTTACCATTGACTATGCCGGTTAGGGGAGCCAGCATTGTGTAGTGGTTTGAGAGTTGGACTAAGACAATGGGAGACCAGGGTTCGAACCATCATTTGGAAACCTACTTAGTGACCTTGGCCAAGTCACAGTTTCTCGGCTGCAGAGGAGGGCAAGGGCAAACCACTACTGAACAAGTTCTGCCATGTAAACCCCATCATAGGTTCACCTTTTGTTGTTGTTATGTGCCTTGAAGTTTTTTCTGACTTATGGCAGCCCTTAGGTGAACCTATCATGGGGTTCTCTTGGCAAGCTTTGTTCAGAGGAGGTTTGCCATTGCCTTCCCGAGGCTGAGAGCATGAGACTTGCCCAAGATTACCCAGTGGGTTTCATGGCCAAACTGGGAATCAAACCCTGGATTCCAGAGTTGTAGTCCAACACTCAAACCACTACACCATGCTGGCTCTGGGTCACCATAAGTCACAAATGATTTGAAGGCACACAGCAACAACAAACAATAACATGGTGGCTAAAGCTTATGAATGTTGCAACTCAACATCTGGAGGGTGACTGTGATGTAGCTGGTTTTATTACCAGATGAATAATCTAAAGTAAAACTTCTGTTGATGAATGAATGAGAAAGATTTCAATACAACAGGTGAGAACACCCATTTTCACCTCTTAGACTACAAGTTAAGAGCAGTTTTATTTAGCCACCACTTTAGGCCTATGACTGCTTTCTCTTTGAACAATATTGTTCTGTTGCTTATTTTACTGTAATCTAACTTAGACTTTAATATCTGAAATAAACATTTACATAGACATTTTGGTAAAATGCAAATTGATGAACAAGATGGGGCTGGCATATTAGACAGTTAAAAGTCAAGTTAATTTGTCTATCTAGCTGTGTACAGTCTACTTTGCAGTTGCTCTCTATGGTCCTAGGAATGGAGTCTTTCCTATGACTTGCCACTCTGGCTGGGGGCTGGAAATGAGGGTCCTGCATGCAAAAACATGCGGCCGACAACTGATAACAGCTGCACCCCCAGAAATTAATAATCTTAATAATAATTAATTTAATAATTTAATAATGTAAAAACAATATGTCTAAGGGCCTGAACAGACAGGCCAAAATAAAGCTGCTTCGGGTCACTTTGGAGGTATGCCATTTAAATGACACACACATCTTCAGAGGCCAGAAGTTGGTGTGGCTTCCGGCCTCTTAGGATGCATGCATCATTTAAACAGCATACCTCCAAAGTGACCCAAAGCAGTTTTATTTTGGCCTGTCTGTTTGGGCCCAATGTTAGTGGTTCTCAAACAGGGGAGGCATGACAGTTCCTCAAACAGGCATGAGACTTGGAGGATCTAATCTGTCCTCCTGCTCCTCTTCCCAAACTTTTTTGTGCAAAATTTACACATGCATTGGGTTAAATATTGAATTTACTTAAATAAAACTATGCTAATTTGAATGATGTCATTTCCTTATAAAATATATTTTAATATATGAATAGGCATGAGTGTACGAATGGAAATACGCACACTAAATAAATATTTTAGCTCATATACTACATCGAGGGGAGGGGGGTCCCAAGGGTAAAGAATTTGAGTACCACTGGTCTAAGTATATCTACAGTGCATTCAATGCCGCATGAATTGTGCATGGCTCCCTTCTGGTGGAATTCTGGGATTTATAGATTAGTGAAGTAGTTAGAAGTCTCTGCCAGAGTGCTCTAATGAACAATACAATATTATAGTAGAACTACAGCACAAGAACAACTGTCTGAAAAAGAATTCCAAGTAATTCCACAAGCTATGTATCCCAGGATTCTGTAGAATGGAGTCACAGCAGTTAAAGTGGAATCAAACTGCTATTAACTGTGTGGTTTATATACACTCTGGGAGAAAAAGGGATATAACTTTCTCCTTTCTGCACTTCTCATCAGAATAACAGCCATACCGCTGTACTGCAGAGATGACAAAGGCCTACAGATGGCGCTTTGAGCATGCAGCTCGGCCCTCTTTTCCATGTGTGTGTGTGTGTGTGTGTGTTTGCAGAGATGGGTAGACCCACAAGAGGTCTAGAGGAAGAGAAAGAAAGCAGGGAATAAGAGAGAAGAAAACATGATCAGGAAGAAATCAGGGAAAAGGAAAAGCAAACAGTACATACTGGGAACATATTACAAGGAGCTGGCATGTTATTAGTGTTTCTATAATATCAAGAATTTTTTAAAAAGCTATCTGAGATCCAGTGTGGTATAGTGGTTTGAGCACTGGACTAGGATTCTGGAGACCAGGGTTCGAATCCCAGCCCAGCCGTGAAAACCCACTGGGTGACCCTGTGTAAGTCATAGTCTCTCAGTCTCAGAGGAAGGAATAGTCAACACGCCTCTGAAGAAATGTGCCAAGAAAACCCCATGTGTCACCATAAGTCAGAAAAGACTTGAAGGCACACAGCAACAACAAATATTATGTTCAATGTGTTTCACTGAAGTTGTAATTCAAAACTAACTGTATGCACATGTGAATTGAAACAACCAGGTCAGGTAAGCCTTGCATAAGTAAACAAGAACTTTTTGAACCTTCTAGAAACCACCTTCCAGAAACTGCATTCAGGGATGATTTTTTTTCCCTTTCACCAGCCTCCAGTTTTCTTATAATTTACATTCTGGTGCCCAAACTTACAGCTCTATACTTTTTGAACATGCTTCTTGAATATGCTGGGGATAGCTAGTGTGGGGAGGCTAATTCACTTTCCCCCTTTCTTTCTGTTTTGCTGTTCACTTATGCTCCATAAGGGATCCTAGAGGCAGCTGCTGTAACTTTGCCTGTTGTAGGCAGGCACTGACAACTAGAATAGGATCGGCTGAGAAATATCCCATTCTTTCCTAGTTCCAGCTTCATTGCACTGTTTAACTGTTGACATACAGCTGGAACTTGGCAAATGAATGTCTGTGTTTTTCCAGTCCTCTTTCAATAGCCTGCTGATTTAAAAAAAACAAAAAACAACCCTTCCAACTAGATAGAGGACAAGGAGAAAAAGAGGAAGGATTGGGTGGGCAGGAAAAAAAAACTATAGTCAACCCTCCTTATCCACGGATGTTTTATCCATGGATTCAAACATCCACGGCTTGAAAATATTTTTTAAAAGTATGCATTCCAAATTGCAAACCTTGATTTTCCATTTTATATAAGGAACATCATTTTGTTCTGCCATTATATTTCATGGGACTTGAGCATACACAGATTTTGTTATCTGCGAGGGATCTTGGAAACAAACCCCAGCAGATTATTATTATTATTATTATTATTATTATTATTATTATTATTATTAACCTTTATTTATAAAGCACTGTAAATAACAAGGTCCTACTGTATGTGAAAAGGAGCTACTTTGTTAGAGGCTTTGTTAAAGGTATGGCTGAACCACACAATCCCTATACTGAATACCACCATAGCACAACATTCGATAAATGGTGAATATACACAGCAATCACCTCATTTACAATGCAGTACATGCAATGCGCAATAGACAGAGGCAGTATGCATTGACATACTACTCCAGGTCCATTATTGCACATCTGAAACAGCTCCACATGCAGGACACTTGTCCCTCCACTATCGGCTGGATACATCTTTTCCACATGGTCCAAAAAAGTCACTATACATGTGTAGCACACCTTATGCTTGCATGTGTCACCAGCAGGATTCTGGCTTTTGTATGCCAGCTCCAAGGCTGGTGTGCGTTCCCTCCTTTTCCAGGTTCATGTTCAGGGAATATGGTTATCAATCTTCTGCATCCAAACCATTTCCCACTCTACCCAGGAATGTTTTCCCCTTGCCTTTACCCACACTGATATTTCAGTGTTGGAGAAACAAAGGCTGTGCGGCTGGAGTGAGATTGCAGGATCAAATCTCCTCTTCTGAGGTCTGACTTTTCGGGGGGGGTGTTACCCTTGAAGAGTAAGTTCCAAAATATCCAATGGTCCTGCCAGAGACCACAGCACAACAGCCAATTTTTTTTTTAAAATGTGCTCTTATCAAGCAGTTGCATTTGAACATGTTGAGAGCTGAAAATGTTTATCTCTGCTTAAGGAGGAATGCAGTTATTTTGCCAGAAGATGGTGCTAAATGGTTTCCCTTGAATCGTTTTACTTTTCCCCACAGGGTTCATTTCATAATATTTTGCTTTAGATCTGGAATATTTGTGCTGATCCTAGACAATTAGCAATGCAAATCAGATAAGAAGATGTGTTCCTTGGACCCACATCCACTGGAGACAGTAAGGAGAAGTGTTTCAGATATATTGTCTGCTTTGTTGGACATTTTATTTCACTTATCAGAAAAGTATGCTATAGACTGCTGATGAAAAAGCTACATTGTAGGCCTGGGAAAGGAGCAGAAAAGGGCAACCAGAATTACATTGTTGGGGGGTGTTTAGTTTAGCTTGATATTGGACATTTATAGAACTATGAATAGTATGGAAAAACTGGATTGATAGCATTGTTTCTTCCTTTCACACAAGAGTGGGACCCAGGGTCATCCAATGAAGTTGTATGTTGAAAGGTTCAGGACACACAAAAGGATTACTTTCTCCACACAGTGCATAGTTAAACTGTGGGACTTGCCACCACAAGATGTTATGGTGACAACTACCAACAGAAATAAAATCTAAAGAGGATTTCACAGATTCAAGGTGGATAAGGCTGTCAGCAGCTACAGCAACATCATGATAGATACAAGTATCCTCCAGGATCAGAGGCAGAATCAATAGTGGTAGGGGGATAAGAAAAGGAGGGTTATTGCCCTTGTGTCCTGCTTGTGGTCTACCCAGAAGCCTCAATTTGCATTGCTACATAATTAAAAGAAGACACATTTCTGAAACCTGGGAGAATTACTGCAAGTCAGAAAAAAATATTGAGCTAGATGGACCCATATTCCGACCAGAATTTCCTGTTTCCACCACAATGCCCAGAATCCCCCACAAAGCAATGCTGGAGCATTCTTGGAGTTGCAGTCCAAAAATGTTAATTTCTGAACTTGGGGGGGGGGGGCAATGATCTGACAGTTTATAAAGCAACTTCCTGAGCACTTTACAGTGCACCTTAAAGATAATTCCTCGAGGGAATGTTCTGAGGACACACCTAACACTCATCCCCTTCCCTCCTAACACATATCCCCTAGTCTCCTCTCCTGTGCAACACTGTATTGGACTTCACACTTCTCTCTAATCAGATCATCTCTTTTTCTTAAAGAGACTTCAGGGTTGTATAGTTAGTCCTGAAAAATTTGAAAGCAAAGGGAAAATGTGTAGCCTCTCTGGTTCTTTCCCAAATAGTTTTTGGCAGAGATTGGAACGCATGCAGTATATTAATAGCTACAGTCTTCTGCATGGTTATCTAGGAATAAGTCCCATTGAACTCAATGGACATTACTTATGAGTAGACATATCTAGGGTTATTCTGCCATTTTTAAAAAGTGCTATTCCAAGCACATTAACTGTATGGTGTAGAATTCTGTGCATTGAAATGTATTCTTGGGATAAAACAAGATAGGAAAGGAAGGAAAGATGAAAAGAGAAAACATCTACATTATAGTAAATAAAAGAAATCTTTTGCTATCTGGAAACAGAATGTAGCATTCAGTATTATCATTCATGTAGAAACAAAGATAATTTTTTAAAAAGAGGGAGGAAAGCTCAGAAAATAAACATCCATATAATTAAATTAAAGATGAATGAATCATTTGGAAATGCAGTCAAAACTTTCTCATACCAATTGAACTCTTAAACAAAACATTATTTCTGTACTTGTAGTTCAGTGCTGGAAAGTAACTTGATGTATTTAATGAAACTAACAATAATGACTGGCATTATTTTTTTCCTTTTCAAACATTTATTTGCTATGCCTATACATTGTGTTTGGAGATCATTGTGAGCAGGATCTTTGGCCATTTAAGGCCATTTTGAGGCCATCATTTACTAAATGAAGAGAAATTTCAGCTTTATTCTTCTGATTATAACAGCTGATAAATGAAACAAGAACAGAGTGGAGGAGTGGAAAATGATCTCTAAACAGATAATCAGAAAAGTATCAATAAGCCAATAAATAATACTATATGAGAAATATCAGGGATACAGAACAAGAGAAGCCTATAAGCAATACAATATAGCTGAGTATCATAATGCCATAAAGGAGCAAATGACAAGTATATAAATGTATGATACCTGAAAGAACACAAATAAGGGGAGTGACAGTATGGGTAAATAGGTGAAAACCAGATATGGACTTCCGTAATGGAATCATATAAATATCCAGGCTCATTCAAATATGCAAAGAAAATATAATCCAAGATCTTTGTACCACTGAAGAGCTGAAGCAAAGAGTTGCAATATGACTACTGTTATATTTCTCACAGCATTATTTACTGTTTTATTAACACTTGTTTGACACACTCCTTCCAGTTCTTCATGGTTGGTTGGTTGAAAGATTCTTCCCCTCGTTTCATGCTGTTTCACAACAGACATAAACATCCAACGACTTTCTAAATTTGGGGTTGTTCCATAGGCTTTTGTTCATGGGATAAATACCAGTTCTTTCATTATTATATTTGCACACTAGTTTTCTTCCCAAAAGGTCCAGAGAGTGAATGATAGGTTGTCTCATCTTTACATTAGCAACAACCCTGTAAAATGGGCTAGGCTGAGTTTGACTGATGCAAAAAAAGGGTGAAAATTAACTCAGCTCTTCCCAATCCAAAGTCCAGCACTTCATACATTATTTTGGATGTCAGATGTCATGTTTTCTCTGAGAGCTATCATTTAATACTGAACAATTTGTTATTTTCTGATTTCATACTATAGACTGCCAAGTAGCATGAATGTATTCATGCACAGCTGGGCTGTGTGGGTGTTTTTACTCAATAAAGTCTTCTAATTTATACAGGCACATGCCAAAAAAAAGAAGAAGGTGGCTATAAATAAATCTAAATAACTTTAGAAAAGCCATCCATAAAAATTCAGAATCCTAATTTTAGCGGATTGTTTTAATGAGTTTGTATGTAAAGATTACGTTAGTGGCTATATGACGACATTCTTGCCGTCACCATCCTGGTTCCACATCTAATTCACAGTCTGAACTCCCTGAGGTAAGACTTTCTTTATACTTTTCTATCTCTTCTTAGCTGAACTTTTCACTCTGGTGAAATCCTTTGGAAAAGGACAGAGAACTGTCTTCTCCATATAAATAAATTATATGTCTGTGCATCTAGAATTCTATTCTTGCTCCCAGGTACAGCTGACACATTGAATCAATCCAATTTACGTAAGTGCTGACTTACCAAATTACCACTGATTCAGTAGGTATACTCTAGAGCTTGGACTAATAATAGGATTGGGGCCATAATTTTTCCATATTTTTCTGCTCACCAAAGATTATATGAACCAGTGTGACACTGTGGTTTTTCACCCTAAAACCTAAAAAGGCAAACTTTCTCTGAATAAATCTTCACAAGAAAACCTAGGATAGGACCACCATAAAGGTGGACTTGAAGGCACATAACAAATATATGCATTTGGAAGGTATACAGGAGTTCCTATACTAGCTAAATGCCTTTCAAATTTGCCACACCTATTAGCCATGTTCTTTGATGACCGTATGAGGTGTAATGCAACATAATGGAAGGGCTGGGAAAAGAGCCCATTATCTGTACATTTTTATGCCCCTTTGGGTTGACTGCAAAATTGAAAATGTTAACCCCAAAAGATAACCCATTAGCAACATTATTCATTTGGACATTATTCATTTGGACCTTGTTGCATATTACTGTACATTTTAAAGAAAGAAACATTTACTTTTATTGTTATGTGCTTTCAAGGGTACATAGATTTGTGGTGACCCTCTCCTAGGGCTTTCTTTACAAGAGTTATTCTTCCTACACTGAGTGTAACTTGACCAAGACCACTTAGTGGATTTCCATGGCTAAGCAGGGATTTGAACCCTGATCTCTTAAAACCCTAGTCTATCACTCAAACCACTACAACATGCTAGTGTTTGTACTGACACAGAAAATATGCAGTACAATATCCATGTGCAATACTGTTGAGCATGCTTCAGTTATCTTTGAGGTTAAATGTCCATGGCAATGCTTTCAGCATTTTAGAATCATAGAATCATAGAATCGTAGAGTTGGAAGAGACCACTAGGGCCATCCAGTCCAACCCCCTGCCATGCAGGAAATCCAATTCAAAGCATTCCTGACAGATGGCCATCCAGCCTCTGTTTAAAGACCTCCAAGGAAGGAGACTCTATCACTGGGGCCTGACCAGAGCAGAATACAGTGGCACTATTACTTCTCTTGATCTAGACACTATACTTCTATTGATGCAGCCTAAAATAGCATTGGCCTTTTTAGCTGCCGCATCACACTGTTGACTCATGTTCAACTTGTGGTCTACTTGGACTCCCAGATCCCTTTCACACGTAGTTTCATTCAGCCAGGTGTCACCCATCCTATATCTGTGCATTTTATTTTTCCTCCCTAAGTGCAATACCATACATTTCTCCGTGTTGAATTTCATTTTGTTAGCTTTGGCCCAGCTTTCTAGTCTATTCAGGTCATTTTGAATCATGATCCTGTCCTCTGGAGTATTAGCTATTCCCCCTAATTTTGTGTCATCTGCAAATTTGATAAGTATGCTCCCAATTCTGTCATCCAGGTCATTGATAAAGATGCTGAATAGCACTGAGCCCAGGACAGAGCCCTGTGGGACCCCACTGGTCACTTCTCTCCAGGATTAAAAGTAGCCATTGTTGAGCACCCTTTGGGTTCGGCCGGTCAACCAATTACAGATCCATTTAACAGTTACTTTGTCTAGCCCACATTTTACAAGCTTGTTTGCAAGAATGTCATGTTTGCAAGAATGTCATTTTAACCTGGATATTTTATACCATATTGGATCCTATTTTTCCAGGGGAACACATTCTCTATAGCAGTGTTTCCCAAACGTTGGTCCTCCAGGTGCTTTGAACTTCAACTCACAGAAGCCCCAGCCAGCATGGTTAACAGTCAAGAATTCTGGGAGCTCAAGTCAAAAATATCTGGAAGGCCAAAGTTTGGGAATCACTGTTCTATAGCATACAACCTCACTAAAACCCTTGAGCTGCCTTTCTCTACCTCTATCAGTTACAAAACTGCCACACCTGTAAGTGCCAATCTGATGGCATCCTATTTCTAAAGAGGAACTGGGAAAGAAATTCCAGGATACTAACAACCTCCCATTTTATATTTCTGTAAACTTCCAGGATATTTCACTCCTGTAAAATTTGATTTCTATGTATGGTTGTGAAAGCTGGACAGTGAAGAAAGCTGACATAAAGAAAGTTAATTCATTTGAAATATGCTGGAGATGAGTTCTACAGATACCATGAACTCCCAAAATGATCAACAAGTGGGCCCTAAAGCAAATTGAGCTTGAAATTTGCCTAAATTCCAAAACAGCTAGACAGAGGCTATAGTATGTTGGCCATATCATGAGACATTATGAGTCATTAGAAAATAAGATAATGCTTAGTAAAGTGAGAGGCGGCAAATATAAGACTACAGTGGTACCTCGGGATACGAAATACCCAGGTTACGAAATTTTCGGGATACGAAAAAATCCCATTGGAAATCATTGTTCCGGGTTACGAATGTTTTTTCGGGTTACGAAGAAAATTTTTGGTGCTTTTTTCGGCTTTTTCGCACGAAACGCGGCTTTTCCCCATTAGCGCCTATGGCAATTCGGCTTACGAAGGCTTTTCGGGTTACGAAAGCGGCCGCGGAACGAATTACTTTCGTAACCCGAGGCACCACTGTATATTACAAGTGGATAGAGGCAGTCAAGGAAGCCAAAGGCTTGAGCTTGCAGGACTGGAGCAGGGCTGTTGGTAACAAGTTGTCTTGAAGGTCTCTCATTGATAGGGTCACCAAAAATTGAAATCAGCTTAATGGCAACCAAACCCAACAAAATCCCTTTCTTTTTCTTTTCTTTTCTTTCTAGTTTCACTTATAGGGCTGGTCTCTTCCACTTCTCCCCACACACCCCACTTTCTGATCAGCTACTAGTTATAGGTTCTTCCAGACAGACAGCTTGTAACACAACCTTTTCAGAGATATTGTGCTGCTATTCCATCTTTTCCTCATTAACAGATTGTTTAGTAATAAGAAAGAAGTCAGAAGAGTAGTGAGATATGTTACACATGGAAGGTAAACTCTGGACTAGAGTTTGGAAGCATTACTATTTTGAACCAAAGCTCCAAGAATGTAGTAATTTTTACAGAAATATGTATGATTTTTCAAGCTCTGATCCAGTTCTGTGAATGATGAGGCAGGACATCTCCTGGGCAAAGGCTTTGTTTGGCAGCATCCCAGCTCAGGTACAACTACAGGCTCATTTGCGCTAATCTCAGTCAGCCAAGGAAGTGTGCATTTAAAATGCTGACATTGCATTTGCTTTGTGGGAATGCTGACCAAGAAAGAACATATTGGGTCATGTTCATTTCTTTATTTGTCTTTTCAGAAATGTTCCAGGGCTCTAAGGCTTAATGAGACACTGAGGACAATGACACATACTAGCAAGTAAGGTTAGTAAATGAATATAAAATATGACAGAAATATGTTAAAATGGGCTGTAAAATGACATAATCTGTCAGTGCATTCATGAAGCCACCATAATGGCATTATTTTGAGTCAGAATTAGCATATGTGAAATCCAAAAGAGGAAACCACATAACGCCAGAATCTCATTAAGTCTTTTTTTTAAAAATACATATTAATATTTCAAGAGAATTTTTGCTGCAGCCACGCAGTGAAGATTTATACCATGGCACTGAGTTAGAGATGGGATGCTGTATGTTACTTAATTTATAACTGTTTAGCTTTTTTAAATTAATTCTGAAAAATAGTGCCATCATTCAGTTGTCTCCCATGTTAATCACCATAGACAAGTATAAATGATTCATTTCTTAAAGACAGACAATGTATTTCAGGTTGATTTAGAGTAGGTTTGAGTATTTAACCCTAGTGTAAATCAACTCCAGATGTGATCTGGATCAGGTCCTATAAGCCATACCTCCCCAGAAACCTTCAACGCCTTTTGCACACCAGCGTAGTCATCCATGAGAGCCAAAAACATTCCAGCCTGCAATGATCCCTCCCGTCTCTCCATTCCTAAGACTGTGGTATTGTTCATTTGGGATATCGGGGTGAACCTAATCTTCACTGGAAGGACTGCAGCAGACATCTAACTTTCCATAGCACTGTGAGAATTTAAATTTCCATAGCAACATGTCAGACATGCATGAATATCCAAGATCTTCATGACTATTGTGACTCTATCGTGGCTTCATTGAGGGCAAAATAGATATGGATGGTGTTGCATGGAACAATGTTTGCCACAGCCATTTAAGATTCTGTATCCTGGTATGTGCTGATTATTAACTGGCACATGTTAGAGAACTAGCGTAATTTCTGTAGGCTTGGCATGTGGCTTGATGCACTTGAGGAACTCTCCTGAACTTTTTGAAATCCAGTGAAATCTTCCTGAATTCTGACAGGGTACTGCCCAATGAGATCCCCCAAACCCTCAGCTGAAGCTAATTTTCTTTGTGGAGAGCATAATCTTTATATTAATTTGAAAGGCACTAAATGTCCAACTGGGATAAGGAAAGATTTCACACACGAAGATCTTCTTACTCTTCTTCACTGGTTGCATAATTGGTCTTCATTGGTTTCATAATTCCTCTAGATCTGACTCTGGCACATCAATGTTTCATTTGCTCTTCTTCTTGTAAATGTCAAGTATTACTATTGAGTCACCTGTACAAGGGCATGGAAGAACAGAATTGGTTATTGGAGAGATGAGTAATGAACAATACAACATAACATGACGGCATGCTGCAGCAGAAGAATGATGTGAATAAGTGTAGGAGTTGGCAAGTGCCAGTACTTAACAAAATTTGGCCACCTGAATGGTGCTGACTGTTGTTCCCTCCTGCCAAACCAAACGTAAAAAAAGGATGTGGAATAGGACTTGATTGCGGACAGCAGGAGAGAGGGAAAAGCCATTTGTCCTCTTCTCAGAATGACTCTGCAACAAAATTAATTTCTGACTCTCTGTGTGTGTGTGTGTGTGTGTGTGTGTGTGTGTGTGTGTGTGTGTTCTGCTACTACATGAACTGTAATAGCAGGCAACCTCTCAAATAAAAGGCAGGCTGTTGACCACTAACACACTGCTATAGGTGGGGTATTTTATGAGATCCTGATTAGAAAAATTACCTTTTATGGATCGAAATGCTCAGAATTCCCCATGTTGACTAAAGGATTCAGCAAACTGTAGTATGTAAAATTGTGGTCTTTTTTAAAATTCTGGCCTTGCTACATGCCCCTTAGTTTTATGATTTTAGGGTAGATCTGAATTTTTACCTTGAAGCCTAAAGTCTCTGCTGCTTATCTTTGTCATACATATAGGAAGAGATAGCAGCAGCAGGGCCAATATTTGCTAATATGGATATGAATATCCCCTCCTGAAAATGACAGTGGTGGTGGTGGTGGTGGTGGAGGAGGAGGCCTTCATGTCATTTCTGACTTATGTTGCCCCTAAGATGAACCTGTCACATGGTTTCTTGGTAAGATTTGTTGAGAGGGAGTTTGCCATTGCCCTCTTCCTAGGCTGAGAAGGGATGACTTGCTGAAGGAGACTCAGTGGGCTTCCATGTCTGAATAGGGATTTGAATCCTAGTCTCCCAGAATCCTCGGCCAGTGCTTAAATCACTATACCACACTGTCTCACAATCAAAATTTATGTCTTCACGTAAGTGCTTGTATGTATGCAGTGGTGTCACTAGGGAGTGTAAGGGGTGAGAACCATACTAGGTGACACCCTGGAGGGGAGGTGTACACCTGATGGGGCTGGCATGGCAGCTGGGTGAGTAAGAAAGGTTGTTGCACCCCTTGTTAGCTAGCCCAGCAAAAGACCCCAAACTGCTGTCTGGAGCCACAGCATTGCCCCCTCCCCCCAGCAGTGGCTGCTGCTGGGACAGCAGTGCCTTTCATTCAGGGTCTGGTATGGCTGCTTCGCTAAGTAGTCACACAGGATCCCAAATGGCCATCCAAAGCAGCAGTATACACACACACACACAGTGGTTTTGCTGGGTGGTGGGCAGTGGGCCAAGGGGCAGGCAAGCGAGGCATTGGGGGAAGGGAGGGAGGACAGCAGGGTAATCTGCCCACCACCACCATCACCCCTCCTCCGGGTAACACCAAGCACAGGGACACCGTTGTATGTATAGCAATTTACATCTAATGAGTTGTTTACTTCCCATACTTGTGAGTTCATTTCTTTCTTATTTTTTAAACTCAGTGCCTGAACAAAATTTAGAGCACTGACAAAAAATATGACTTTGGCATAAAAAGAGAATGTACAAATTCAGCACACATCTGAAAAAACAGTAAATAAAAATGGGCAAAACCAGATATGCAAACAGTTGATCACCCATAAGCAACAAGAAGGTAGAGAAGCTAAAAAAGTTTTATTTTCCTTCCTTCCTTCCTTTTGTTTGTTTCTTTAATCTTTTATTAAAAGGATGTGTGGGATAATAAAAAATGTTTGTGGGCTACTAACTTTTGAGGATCTATTTGTAACCACTCACCCCAAATCATGCGGCAGAAAAATTCTCCTATGTTATACATAAGCAATAGGATAACGAAACTCCCAAAAGAAAAGCCTGCTATGCCAAGTGGACCTAGAGCCTCAAAGACAGGGTATACCCACTTCCCAGTTATGGAGTAAATCCACAGCATCCTAGGAAAGAAGAGAATGTATTTTAGTAAGGACATATCACATATCAAGTTTAAAACACACCTACACATTCATTGGGGTCAAACTAGACATGGAATGCATGTATGCTGGGACCTGATAGCAATTTGTCACCATCCTATAGGATCTTGGGATTTTTAGTTTGGTAAGAGATTTAGCCACCTTTACACTCACTGAACTATAGAACCAGAGCTCCCTAGCAGAGAATTCTAAGTAATTCCCCAAACTAAAAATCTCAGAATTCCATAGAATGATTAAAGTGGCAGTGAATAGTATGATCAAATGACTCTGTACGGTAGCTACATTTCTTCTCAAACCTACTGGAATCACTGGAACTAAAACTTGTTACTATTAGAATTGGTGCCTGTATTTTCTTGGGTTTTTTCCCCTTCTTCCCATCTTCCTCTCCACCTCCCATGCCTCAGTGTCATGTCTTTTTGTAAGTCCAAGGGCAAGAAACTGTCTTGTTTTTATTGATCTGTAAGCTACTCCAGGAGACTTTCTGGCTGAAGAGCAGAGTATAAATGCTTTCAGTCAGTCAATCAATCAATCAATCAAGGAAAGTGCAGATAGAGCTGTATAGGGGCTGGGTCCAGACTTAGGTATAATTAGAGCTCACCAGTTGAAATCAAGCAAGAAAATGCAGGCACTAATTCTTAATTACCTATAGTTCACATATTGAGTGTTACAATGGGAACAAGTGGTTCACGGTTCAAGAGCAGATATCAATGAGCTTCCAAGAAATCACCTGGAGACCAAACATTCCAGAAATTCCTAACAGAGGTTTTGCTGATGATACAGAGAAGACTAGACTGTGTCTAAGGGATTCAGAAAGAGTTGTCAGTTGAGAGTTGGGTGAGATAGTTGGATAAGTCAATGAGGATGATCCGACATCCTCCTTTTCCCAGACATATCCTTCATTTCAACCTTGTGTGTAGAAGGAATTCCAAAATGTCCTTCATTTTGAACATGGCTAAGAAGCTCATTAAGGAACACCACACTTGCTGTTCCCCTTCAAGAAATATGTTTTGAAGGGGAACATATTTTCAGCCTGTCCTTGCTACAAATAGGGGAATAGGATGAATAATTCTAAAGCTTGGGGCACAATTATTATGAATTTATTTTTCTATTTATGTTTTTAGCCTTTATTTTCTAATGTCCTACATTTTTCTTGAATGTCCCACAATTTCCAGCACCTTGTACTCCTTTGCAGTTATGACATCTGATCACTTTGGGAATGAATGTGTACTGGTTGCCTGAACTGACTGAAGGGGAAGGTCTAGGATAACTCAGGTTGAATATCAATTTATCATTGGGATTAAGTACTAGCACTTGTTAAAGCATTTACTATTCTACAGGATATTATTATTATTATTATTATTATTATTATTATTATTATTATTATTATTATTATTTGTATCCCTCCTCTCCCTGTATTGGATGGAGGCGGTAACAACAAACAACAAACAAAAACGATAAAATCAAACATGACTATCAATAGATAAAACTATAACAGGACATATTAGATCCTAGTCCCCAATCTCCCTCCCACCCTAAAATACCATTAGAAACAATTCCCAATAAAATGGTTAATAAAATAGATCAAGATCAAAGTCTGGTGGGTACAGCTAAACAAATGGCGAGTGAAAATTCTGAGGATATCAGTTTGGGAAGGCCTGCCAGAAGAGATCCGTTTTTATTGCCTTCTTCAAGGCCTCCAAAGATGTTAGATGGCGGATCTCATCCGGCAGGTCATTCCAGATTCCAGATAAAAAACCACATTAATTCTCTTGTTGTTTGGTTAATTCTGACTCAGACTGTCTTCTTTCACCCTGAATTCAGGGGTGCACACACTTACCATAAAGAACACAAAGCTAACACACAGACTTATTCCCCCATTCCCCCATCTGCATCTGAGGAAGTAGACCAAGTCTACAAAAGCTTATCTTACAACTTATTTAACATAACATCTTGACCAAATGCAGGGCTATGAATAACATCATCAAAATATGTTTTTTTTCTTTCTTTCTCCTGTATCATTTTTATCACCTTTACCTGTTGAAGAAGCCAGTGGAGCTTTGAAAACTTACAACATGTATAATGTGCATTTTGGTTGGTCCAATAAAGATATCACTGTTTCGAGGATTTTGGATGATGCTATATTTTGCTATCCCAGTGTTAGGGCCAGCCTGGGTAAAGGGATCGGTCACACTCCCATTTCAGGACTGCAGGCAATCCTTGGAAACATTGCTTCAAATCCCCACTGGCCATTGCTGGCTGGAGGATTCTGAGAGTTGTTGTCACCAAAAGTAACTTTTCCAAGCTCTGGTTGCAAGCAGTGGCAGGTGAGGATTATGCATATGTTGAATGTACTGAGGAGGATCTCAGCACAAGTCTGCCCTAAGCTCACAACAGCAAAATGTGTAGATAGCACAAAGCACAGAACTTAAGTAACAAAGCAAACTGGTACATGGGAAAGGAATTTTGATAAGCAGCATGCATAATCTCATTAAGTTTAGGATTTGATTGGACTAAAAACCCTCTCTTACAGCCTAATGTATGGGTTGTATAATGCAATTGTTCCAAAGCTTTTCTAAAGTCAGATCAGGAGTTCACTGTAGCTGAACAGTCAGGACTTCTTTCAGCCAGGCTGGGGAAAGCAAAGTCTTTTCAAGTGAGGACATCTGGCTGCACGTAATAACTAGGTGAGAGAAGGAATCCCCCCTTGGGCTTTTTGCCAAAACATCATATGAAAGAGACTTCATTCATTAAAAAAAAATCTTACCAACATAAATAGGAAAAACCAGCAATTCCTAATAAGCTGAGCCCTTTACCCTTGGAAGGATAACGGCGAGGAGTACTGAAGAGGTCCAACACAGCCAAGGGAAATATAGCAGTGTGCTGAGAAGAAAACACAGTTTGTGTCACACAAAATTGTACTCATGGTGACTCTATATAACCCAGCAATGCTTATAAAAATGCATGCATTCCCTTACTGAACAGGAGGGTGTATTTTGCTATGATTATAGTGAACAAACAATGGAGGTCAAGAAACAAGTTTATATGTGGATATGTACGGGATATTAGGGGATGCATCATTTCATAATAGCATTATATTTCCACAGCTCGCCATTTAGATTTTTACATTCACTTTGATACAGAAATTATATTGCTTTTAGAACTTCTGCACATTGTTGCATACAGTATATCCATAGTTTGAAAGGTTGCTTAAAAAAAGTAATATGTTCCCATTATCTGTTACAGTTTTTAAAAGTCACTTGTTAGTTGTTGCAATATCATTGCTCATTATCTTTCTTTATTTATATTTTGAAGGGGAAAATAGCATCAATAAGAGAATGGCAATCTTGAAAACTTTCTGAAATTTCTCCAAGAATGCCCTAAAGGTGCTTTAAAAATAGCTTTGTAAGTAACTAGAAAATAGTACTACTTACATCATTTCTATTTATGATCTTATTTATGCAATGTGAGTTCATTGTATCCTTGTCATCAAGAAAAGGAACACATTGCAGATAACCTTATAACTTGCAATTAATTTCTTCTAGAGGAAGGCAATGGCAAATCACCTCTGAGTATTCCTTACCTAAGGAAACCCTACAAAATTCATGGCCTGGGATTTGTAGCTTTGTATGGCACCAGGGCTACAGCAGAGAAGGCTAAGGACTTGTGAAATTACAACTTCCTGGATTTCATAGGATAGAGCTACAGAACTTAAAAGGGTATCAAGCTGCATTATTTCTACAGTGGAAGACACATACACACAAGCCTGGACTGTATGTACAAGATCCAAGGGAATCTGGAAGGGAATCATCAAACTGATTAAAAGATCTTATGGTCATAGGTCCTAGAACCACAAAGCTATGATTGACAACTGGGCTGCACCCACACTGCAGAAATAATGCAGATTGATACCATTTTAACTGCCATGTCTCAATGCAATGGAATCACAGGACTTGTAGTTTGTTGTGGCACCCTTCTCTGATAGAGGAAGTAAAACTACAAATCCCAGAATTCCATAGCATTAAGCCATGGCAGTTAAAGCAGTGTCAAACTGCATTATTTCTGCAGTGCAAATGCAGCTAATGTCACAATACAATGCGTGACTGGCCAGTTATTACAAAGTTTTCTATTTGCCAATGACTTTCAATTAGTGCTCCAAATTAATTTCTTTTTCTTTTTCTTTTTTTGCTTGATGACAGAAAACTGACTGTTGTGTGGGCATTAGTAATGGACCATATACCACAACTCCAAACAATTTGAAAACACTTCATATGTATTTTATTTTCTTCTTGGAAAAGTGGTCCTCACACCGAGCAATTTTTAATATGCTTCTTGTCACCCTGCACACCAGGAGCTATTAAGGGCATTTAAACTTCATTTCCACTATAATGTATTGTTTAATCTAGCATTCATTCAAATAAATGCAAGCTTTGTTCTTTGTGCAAATCTTTCTTGTTTAAAAAAACCCTGTTTAAAAAACAAATGGTAGTAATTAGGCCTGGATTGACACCAGTCTCTGAAGGTTGGCAAAAAGAAATGGCTGGAAATAGTGACTCATTCTTGTGTTTTCCATTAACAGTTTTCTTTTCAGTTTCATTTGTAACAAGTAAACCTGACAAAGGAAGATAATTATCACAGAGAGGGAAAAGAAACATTTCAACCCCCACCAAAAAAGGAAAAAAGGGGGAAAGCCCAAACCAAAACTACTGATCTGAACAGCACTGCATGCAGTGATCTAGCTGTTAATGGGTAGAATGCATTAAGAATTTTATTCAGAGCGATCTGGAAGCTTTGTCTTACTATGATTCTTCTATTACTTTGTTTTGATTTATTTCCTTGTACAGTTTAATTAAAAGTTTTGCTTTCTTGGAAAAGGGTGTTAGTCTGCTACTGTCACTGTGGTGGTATAGTACAATACTAGCGGTTTCAGTTTGCACACAGTTAAACACTGAAAAGAAGGCCTGCCATTTTCTCAAGTTGGGGGAATTTGTTGTTTCTCCATGACTATCGTCTAATCTGCACTGCAGATATCATGCAGTTTGATACAGCTTTAAGTGCTATGCTTCAGTGCTATGAGATTCTGGTATTTGCAGGGGGTTTTTTTAGCAAAATTTAGTCTTCACTGTCAGAGCTCTGGTGCCACAACAAACTACAAATCCCAGAATCCTGCAGCATTTGACATTAAAGTGATGTCAAACTACACTATTTCTGCAGTGCTGATTAGACCTATGTTTCCATCTGCTGGAAACACTTTATTCACTGATCAATTTGTACTGGCAGCATCTCTGCTTATCTACTATGGATCTTTGAGATTAGGACTGGACATCTCATGACCCTCCAACAATTCCTATCATCTCTCAGGCTTGTTAGGGCTACTGGGAGTTGCAGTCCAACAAGATCTGGAGGGCCATATGGCAGCCCCTCCTGACCTAGATGCTGCAAAGGATTCCAGGAAGGGGCTGCTTCAGGATACACTGGATTAAATCCAGTAGGGGGTTCACCAACTCATTGACATGAGAGCCATCAGCTACCACTTTGAAACACAATTTGAAAACCATGAAGCTGAAGACTGTCTTTGGTATTTTACAACAGGGTGGAACTCATGCAGCCCTCCTGATGTCATTGAAATTTCCAGTATTCCTTGCAATTAGCCAATGAAGAGGAAGGCTGGGATTTGAAGTCCAACACCATCTAGTGGGACACATGATTCTCACTACCTCTTTAACAATAACTGGATTAGCAGCTTGCTGACCCAATAGAGTGAAAAATGTTACGACATACCATCTTGTGGGAACTCTGAACTATTCATTATGTGCAGAGGTGGTAATATGAACAAAATTACCAAAGGAAGATAAATAAATACTTGCACATCCTATTCTTGGTCTCATAAGTCACATGCCTTTATTAGAAAACCACAGTCAACTTGCAGCTCAGAGAGAGTGTCTTAAAAAGGCCCAGGTAACCTCAGCCATGAACTCATAACATGGCCTCCCTCCACCTCCAGCATAAGAATAATGATGCTGATTTATTTAAAGGATTGTTGAAATGACAACACAATACAGTATATATAAAGCACAATAATATACTGTATGTGAAACTACCTAACCCATAACCCATGTTTCTCTTGACTGCTACCCATGCAGACCTTACACTGCTCTCGAACTTCAGTTTGCTTAGGAAAAATAACACCAATCTGAGAGAGAAGAAACCATAGTTGTGATCAGAACTGGGCATTCTAGGCTTATTTTTATTAGTGAGGGAGAAGCTAGATAACACAGGAGCTAGAAGCAACTCAAGCTACTTTGGTTCAAGAAAATGTCAAATAAACAGTCTAATAGGCAAATGGATGAGGTTTCAACCAGATCAGGCAGCAGAAAATATATCCTCAGGTTATTTTCTTCTGGTTTTCCAGAGATTGGCTACAACCTTATTGGCTGGAGTATTACCCCAGTTATACAGTGTACCCTTGGTATGCACTGGGTTTTGGTTCCAAAAATCCCTGTGGATACCAAAATCTGTGGGTGTTCAAGTCCCATTAAATACAATGGCATAGTGAAATGGTGTTCCTTATATTAAATGGCAAAATCAAAGTTTGCTTTTGTAATGTATATATTTTAAAATATTTTCAAGCTGTGGATTTTCTACCATGGATAGAAAATCTGTGGATATGGAGGGCTGACTGTAACAGCATATAAATACTTTTAGGAGTGTCACAGAAGGTGGTATCTCATGCTACCTTCTACAAATTATTCACACCAGGAATGAACAAAACCAGGAGGAGGGGGGAGTTCCTAGTGCAGATCCATTCCTCCCTCCCAGCACAGCCATAAATCAGAGGGTGGAAATACCTGAGCAAAAAATCGATTTGCCCTAGATATCCAGAGAAGGAGTAGGCTTACCCTGTACAAAGACAGCCAAACTGCAGCCTTTCATAATTACACATAATTATAGCACTGTGACTTCAGTTTAACTATGATACCTTGGTTCAAGCCTAAGGAACCCTGGGATTTTCAGTTGAAGGAGGGGTGTATAGAATTCTCAGCCAGAGAAATCCAGTGCTTCATAAAACTACAAGCCCCATGATTTAATAGGATGTAGCCATGGCAGTTAAAGTGGGATCACAGAGCTGTATCTGTGTAGTGTGAAATAATGTCCCAGCCACATGCCTCAACTTAGCAATGGTTGGGGGGAATCTATCTGTGCTGAAGAGTCGCCACATATTTTAGGGGTGGAGAGAATGAGATGTTTCTGCTCTGGAAACCAATGTGAATACTAATTCAACCTCAGTCAGCAGCTCCAGGACTCTTCTGGAATCAACTGAGGGAATGGCATTGGTAGAGTAGCCTTATATCATACCCTATAAAGGAAAGTCCTAGAATCATAGGATCGTAGAGTCCAACCCCCTGCCATGCAGGAACTCTCAATCAAAGCATCCCTGACAGAGGGCCATCCAGCATCTGTTTAAAGACCTCTAAGGAAGGAGACTCCACTACACTCTGAGGAAGTGTGTTCCACTGTTGAACAGCCCTTACTGTCAAGAAGTTCCTCCTAATGTTGAGATGGAATCTTTTTTCTTGTAGCTTGCATCTATTATTCCAGGTCCTTTATTTGAATGTCTTCTGTTTGAAGAGCTGTGCAGTCCAAACTCTTGGCTAAGTCTTAAGAAAGCAGACCTGGGGCAGTCACCTGGACAATAGACTGAGCAGGCACATTGATAATCTGGCCACAGCCTTCTACAGTATGCTGAGATCTTTATATTTCTGTAAGAATTATATTAAAATGACATCTGTCTCTATTGATCTCTCTCTTTCTATCTATAAATGTAATATAAATAATTGCATTGATATATATTTATGCATAGGGTGCATCTTGTTGTTACTGTGTTTCTCCAAGTCATTTTTTTTACTTATGGCAACCCTAAGGTGACCTATCATGGGGTTTTCTTGGCACGATTCTTTGGGGGGGGGTTGCCATTGTCATTCTCTAAGGCTGAGAGATATGTATTTATATATATCCAGTATATTTATTGGATTTCTATTCCACCTTTCTCCCAAAATGGGATTCAAGGCAGGCTACATTGGATAGTGAAGTCAGGTAGTGAAGATAGACATTGGATAGTGAAAACAGGGAATCTCCTCCAGGTTTTAGGAGTAGAAAATTGGGAACAAGAGAGGAAAGAGACTTATTACAAAGAGCTGTTGTGTTGTTGCTATAATTTCTATAAATGCACTAACTGGTGCAAAATATGGCAGCCAGATTGGTCACTGGTAAATCCAGACTTGACCAAATTACAATCTCTCCACTAGCTGCCAATTAGCTTCCGGGCACAGTACAAGGTGCTGGTTATCACCTTTAAAGCCTTACATGGTTTGGGTCCCACTTACTTGCGGGAATGCCTCCTCCCCTACAATCCATCCTGCACACTCAGGTGCTGTGGGAAGAATTTACTGCAGGCTAGGAAGACCAGGTTGGCTGCAGTTTCCCAGAAGACCTTCTCATTGGCCTCTCCAAAAGTGTGGAAAGACCTGCCAGATGAGATCCATCATATTACCACCTTGGATGCCTTTAAAAGGGCAGTCAAGATGGATCTCTTCCAGCAGGCCTTCCCAGACTGACCTCCCATCAAATGACAGCCCGTCTGCCCTACTCCATTTGCCCGTTTTTAACTGTTTTATAATTATTTAATTATTTTAACTATGTAATTTGTATTTGATTGTTATTATTTTTTGGTGGTGGAGGGATGGGGATTGTCGAATTGTTTATTCTTTTGGGTTATGTATTGATTATTATATTGTGCTATGTATTTTTATTTCTTTTATTGTAACCCGCCTTGATCTGTAGGGAGAGATGGGCTAATAATAATAATAATACTTCTACTTCCTGCTTTTCCACAGAAACATTTTTTGTGTACAAAAAGCAATGTCTCCAGTGCAAGTGAAAACTTCACTCTTAAATCCTAAAATGTGAAAAAAATCTTTCTAAGTGTGCCAAAATTCTTGTAATCACATCCAGAGTGGTGAATACTTTGATGAAAACCTGTTTTGAAAGTCATAAAGTCAGAACCAGAGCTGTCATGACAGAGAATATTGATCTTTGTGTAGCACTGCCCTGAGTTACATTCAGTCACCTAACAGAGCACTTAGCAGAGATGATGGAGACAACCAAGGCTGAGCCTTGGGTAGAATTATTTCATTTCCTTTGGCTCCTATGACTCAATCTTGTACTGAACTTTTCCTCCCACCTACCCTCAAGAGGATGCATCATGAATTTAGCAACACACCCACTACTTCTATTTTACCAGCAACATTTTGCCCTTGACCAGCAAATAGACTGTTTACCTATCCTTCTCTTTTTAATTTAAAGCTAAGGCATTGTTTAATAATAATAATAATAATAAAGTTGGAACATAGTACACAGGAACCAATTAGCCCGTGTTAAGCTTGCCCTCATTTGAGGTTACTATGCAAATTAGCTGTGCCGTTGGTGAGCTTCAGCTCCATAACTTTGGGGATCTTTCATTCCTTTCTAAACACTGCCAAACATTCATTTGTATTCCCAGACATACTGCATTGTATAACACTCTGTTTACAGCAATTTCATTCTTTTTTATGCACTGCAGTAACCTAGAAAGTTTCTCTCCACCCCTCCATTTAATGACTTCACATCTTTCCATTGACTTCAACTTGGCAAGCTATGATTCACTGACATTTCCCTCTGTGCTTTAAGGCTTATTTCAGCAATTCATACATCCACTCATTTGCCACAGTTCTTAAAGAGACAGGAAGAAAACAATGAATGAAAATTTGCAAAGCCTGGATGTGATTGAGCCAAATAAAGTAATTCTCACTCATTTCACCAGCTTCTAGAAGAAGGATTAAGAATGCATTTGACTCATCAATGGAAATCAGTAAAACGTACAAAGGCATAATTGTCTGGGTAATCATGCCTGCTTTCTTTTGTATAAACCTGCTTACAGGGGAATATTGATTAAAAATTGATTTTATTTCATTCAGTGTTCCCACCCACCCCTCCAGTCTTTTTCTTTTTACTCACCATAGCATGATTCATCCATACAGGAATGACCAAGTCAAGACTCTTGGGGTAAACAAGCTCCCGATCATAGGAGTATAATATCCAAAAGGTTGTAAACACAAACTGAAACAAAGCATTTTAAACATAAATAAGTTATTTTAAAAAATACTGTATGCTTATCGAACAATGGCACAATAACAAGGTAAAGTCCAGTACTGTTTCCCAAAAATGGATGGCCAAAATCCTGGAAATCTCAGCACATTGGGACAATGGTTTTTGGAACAATGGGATGTATTGATTCCAGAGCATGACATAACAGTATAGATTTAAAGTAGTGCTTGGAAACATTAGTTTTTTGGATGAGAGCTCTGAGAATCTCCCAGCCAGCATGGCATTCTCTTGGTATTTGACAAGAACATGAAGAACATGAAGTGTGTCCTTCCTTCAAACATGCCTTTGCAAACAAGTCCTCTACACATGATTCACATACCCATTTTTCCATAGTAGAAGGATCAAACAAGCAAAACCTGCTTGTGTAGATGCTTACAAACTAGTTCCTAGAAGCCTGAATGATGCACCGTAGGTTAGGGACACCGTACCTTTTTGCAGATGTTCACACCCATGTAGGTAGCAAACATGTAGCTATGCTGTTAACCAACAGATAGCTTTAACTGCACTGGACTATGTGTTTTTATGGCATAGGTGAAGAAAGTTTCTGCATCCACAAGGTCCATTTTTGTGGACCCAGCAGGCCCCCAATGCCTCCTGAAATTTTGGGGAGATTTTCCATCTGAAACAGCATAATTCTACAATATTAAAAAAAGAATCACTAACAAAATGTGATGGTATTCTTTAGCCACCCATCCAAGTTCCCTAACTCTCCTCCAGATCCTGCGTGGATCAGCTGAAAATGGTGAGCAGAAATGATGTACCTTCTGATGTACCTGACATGTGGGTACAGTCATGGGGAGGAGAAAAAAATGGTCTCTACCCCACATGCTGCCTCTTCAGTTCATAGTAGTACTGTTTTCTGTGGTCATAAGTCCCCTAGAAAGTAAGACCTCTGGCCCTGCTATCTAGAATATTCTATGGGTGATAGTCCAAAAACTCCAATTTTAAGATTTAAACCCCATTTAATGAAAACTGACTAAGCTTGGGCCACAGAATTTAAGTGAAATCTTTAGTCACAGAATGTCTCAATTACATAGAGGTGGGATATGGCACATTTCCCCTCAAAGTCTACATTCCTTCAAGGCTAATCTGTTGGAATGTGTGTGCACAGAATCAGAGAATTGTAGAATTAGCACCTTAGCTGACCCTAGGAACTTTGTTATTTAGTCCAGCCTTCTGCCAATGCAGTACAGTCAGCACTCCTTATCCACTGATTTTTTTATCTATGGATTCAAGCATCCACGGCTTGAAAATATTCCAAAAAATTATAAATTCCAAATAGCAAACATTGATTTTCCATTTTATATAAGGGAGACCATTTTGCTGTGCCATTATATTTAATGGGATTTGAGCATCCATGGATTTTGTTATCCACAGGGGATCCTGGAACCAAACCCCAGCAGATAACAAGGGCCCACTGTAGTCCATCCCTAAAGCAACCACAGAAGATGGAAAGTTAACCACCTTCCATGATAGTCCATTTCACTGTCAGGAAAATCTTTCTAATGTTTACTCAGGCTGTGCCCGCACTGCAGAAATAATCCAGGTTGACACCATTTTAACTGCAATGGCTCAATGCTATGGAATTCTGGGAAGTGTAGTTTTGTGACACACTTAGCCTTCTCTGTCAGAAAGCTCTGATGCCATAACAAACTACAATTCCCAGAATTCCACAGCACTGAGTCATGGCAGTTAAAGTGGTGTCAGCCTGGACTATTTCTGCAATATGGATGCAGCCTCAGAGGGCTAAATCTAATTGCCAGTCTGAACTACAGCAAACTTATTTAATGAATTGGACTTGTTAAATTTAGACTTATGTCAATTCCATACTAACCCCCATATTCTGCTTTTTTATAATCTGAATCCTTTGATTCTGGTCCTGTCCTCTGGAATAACAGAAAATAAACTCACTCCATCTTCCACATGGCAGCTTATCAGATATTTGAAGATAGCTATCATATCACCTCTTAGTTTTCTCTTCTCCAATTCTTTGCCATAGTATTTCACAACCACACAACTGCAGCCCACAGCTTTGTGGCGTTTCCCTTCTCTGTCGATCTTGCAGAGACCTACCCAGATCTTGCAGAGACCTACCCACTCACCTATCTTCTTGTTGTCATCAACCTTTATCAGGTTGATCTGATGTTCAGCACAAAGGGCTTCAACCAGTTTGACATACATGAGCTCATCACAATTGAATGCAAGAACAAAAAGGTGAGCTTATCAGATATTTGAAGATAGCTATCATATCACCTCTTAATTTTCCCTTCTCCAAGCTAAATATACTCAACTCTCTCAACCACTCCTTATAGGACTTTATTTCCAGACCTTTTATTCACTTCATTGCCGTCTTCTGGACATATTCCTTCTTTATCCTTCTTAAACTTTGGGCCCGTACAGACAGGCCAAAATAAAGCTGCTTCGTGTCACTTTGGAGGTATGCTGTTTAAATGATGCATGCGTTCTAAGAGGCCAGAAGCTGCACCAAAGCTACCCTCCAGTCCTTAGGACAGGAGCATGGCTTTGGCATGACTTCCAGCCTCTTAGGATGCATGCATCATTTAAACAGCATACCTCCTAAGTGACATGAAGCAGCTTTATTTTGGCCTGTCTGTACGGGTCTTATGATGCCCAGAATTTCACATTGTACTCTTGGTGAGGTCTGATCTGACCAACACAGAATAGAGTGATACTTCCTATTATATGAATATTATGCATTCAATGATCCAGCCTAAATCTGTATTCGCTTTTTTCTGTTACCACACTACACTGCTTAGCCTGTGGTCTCCTAAGGCCCCTAGATCCTTTAAATAGGGATAAAGTGGAAACGTCAGATGTACTGTTAAAGGATGGTGCCATCCATCCTTTAATAGTACATCTGACTTTTCCAGTTTATCCCTATTTAAAATCCTTTTTTTAAAAATCTACTTCTCCAATATGTTAAGGGGATCTTGAATTCTGATTATTGCCACTCAACACTAATTCTGTTGCATGTACCACTTGCTCCCCCATTAGTTTGATCTTGGGATTTAACTCAAATGGGGATGCAAATTACCTTTAAAAAATCTAACAATTTCTAAATACAGGATGGTATTCAGCAAAGCCAGATTCAATGTGATCCCACTGGCTGTATTAGAGGGGAGTTTCCATTGAACTGAGTGCAAGTATCACATATGCCCTTGTGGATTAGTCGAATCTTTATCCCATGTACTCTTTTTACTGTACATCATATAAAGGGCCCAGATTAAGACTGGTTGCATCTCTTTTTTAGAATGGTATCTGATATACAGTATTTGCTAGAGGAGACTGAAAAAAGTGTAATAGATAAGGTTGTGTTGTTCTTACCTCTCAATATGACATGCTCACCCTTTTGTTTACAGGTATTTGTAGGTGTGTAAGATATATATAATTATTGGGATATTTTGGTTGATTATTATTATTATATTACCTTATGGTTCATTAACTAATAAAGCTTAACTGACTGACTGAATTCTGATTATATATTTTTATATATTACCTATCCCTCCCACTTTGATTTCATCCAAATCATTTATAAAATGTTGAACAACACTGACTGCAGCATACTATGTGTCTTTCTTTCCCCTCCAGGTTGAAGAGAAGGGAAAACTTTGGCTATGGTCCATCAAGCACCCATCTAACAGTAGCAAAAGTATCATGAGGAACCTTGTTGAAATGAAGCTACATTACACCCACATCCTGTGATTTATTAAAGTGCTCTATTTTAGAACTTTTCCTGATTCCGCTGACATGAAACCAACCATTGGTGTTTGCCTTGATCCTCTCCCCACCCCCTTTTTGAAGATGGAGAGAAGAGTGACCTGATCCTGATCCTGAATACAGACAGAATGAACCTGTATTCCAGGAATTCTCAGGAATACCCTTGCTTTATTCAGATTGGATTTCTGCATTTGACTATTAATTCTTTTAATAGTTGGTTTTGTTTGCTGTTTATACTGTACTCTGCTTTTATTTATTATCTTTCTTGGGTCCCATTTATGGAAAAGAGGCAGAAAATAAATCCATTAGATAAGGATGTTTTCAGCTAGTTAAATACATATTATTATTATTTTTTTAAAAATAGACCAGTTCCTAGTTAGTTGCTCATGCTGGATTGACTATGTGGACTGAGTCTGTGTGAATAAAATGTACTATATGAACTTTGTTGGACTGACTATGTGGATTTTAGCTTGATCCAGAGAGACCATTCTTACATTTTCATATAAATGCCGCTAAACGTGCAAAGAAATTATTTTTGCTCTGCTGCGTAATCAAACCTTGCCTTCATATACATACACAATGGCCTTCTAAGAAGGCTCAATCCCTAGATAACTCAGTATTGACAATCAGACTTGATGAAAGTGCAGCTTAATTTAAAGGTGTTCAGGTTAGGTAAATGTCAATAGTCACATTAACTAGCATTTCTATTTTTAAAATATAATTCATTTACAACATAATCTACACTATTCTCTGCTTGAATGCAAGGGCTGCCATATTATTTTTAAAATCATAATTTTAAAATCATATAAACAGTGGCATAATGATTTTTCCTAACAAATGCTTTCATTTCTATGATTTTGGGAAATATCTATACTTTTTCTTTGGCAAAGTGTGCCATGTGGAATGGAGCATATTAGCTGTTCCATCTTAAAGAGCCAGACCACTGACTGCCTAGCAAAGGGGAGTCTCCTCAGGCCCATGGTGGATCTTCAAGGCTTTGAGCTGAGATAGTTTTTCAGACATGCTATTTGAGATCTCTTTACTCTGCAAGGGGCAACATGTAGTTCTCCATATACTGTTGGACTGCAACACCCATCTGGCTTACCTAGCATAGTGCATGATGATAATATTGCAGTATGACAATATCTGAAAGACTATGTCCATCCAAATTTTAAGGAGGAAATGCCAGGAACTGGCAAAAATAGAAAAAAGTACCACCAAACAATGTTCCCGCTCACCCCCCAAACTAGAGAACATGTGGTGGCACAGTGGTTAAATGTCTGTACAATAAAAGTATAGTATCTAGATCAAGAGAAGTAATAGTGCCACTGTATTCTGCTTTGGTCAGGCCCCACCTGGAATATTGTGTCCAGTTCTGGGCACCTCAATTCAAAAAGGACATTGAGAAACTGGAGCGTGTCCAAAGGAGGATGACTAAAATGGTGAAGGGTCTGGAAACCATGTCCTATGAGGAGCGACTTAGGGAGCTGGAGAAGAGAAGGTTAAGAGGTGATATGATCACCCTGTTTAAATATTTGAAGGGATGTCATATTGAGGAGGGAGCAAGCTTGTTTTCTGCTGCTCCAAAGAACATGTCCCAGAACAATGGATGTAATCTCCAGGAAAAGAGATTCCACCTCAACATTAGGAGGAAGTTCCTGACAGTAAGGGCTGTTCGGCAGGGGGTTGCACTGGATGGCCCTTACTGTCTCTTCCAACTCTACAATTCTATGATTCTATGCTGCAGATTCTATACTAACCACAAGGTTGTTAGTTCAATACCAGCCAAAGGCTCAGGCTCGACTCAGGCTTGCATCCTTCAGAGGTGACTAAAATGAGTACCCAGCTTGTTGGGGGCAATTAGCTTACACATTGTAAATCGCTTAGGGAGTGTTTAAGTACACCGATAAGCGGTATAGAAATGTACTTGCTATTGCTAAGGCCAAAAGGATAGAAATGGTAAGCATGAGCAAAAAGAAGGAGCTATGGTCTTTTCTTCCCATGTGATGTACCCCTTACCAGAGACAGTAGATCAGAAAACTGTAGCAAGTGGTAAAATATGTGCTCTGCCCTGGTTCAATAACCAGTGTCTCTGGGTAGGTCTGAAACCCTGGAGAGCTGCTGCCAGTCAGTATCAAGAATGATGGGCTAGATGAACCAACGTCTTGATCCAATATAAAGCAGCTTCCCAGTTTGAATTTCATTAGGGCAATATTGGCTGCATTTCTTGGCTTTCCTTTCTCTTCGAGAAAGAGCTGCCCACATCAAAGCAGACCAGGGACACTGCAGTTGAGAGAGGATGTTCTTGGCTAAAAATAGTATGTGCTGCTTATATACAGAAACAACTCCTTCGCTGCAATTAACCCTTCAGAGTCAGCACAGGTGTGGTGGTAGAAAGAGCAGCATCTTAAATGTTCCTTCTGGGTTTTTCAAAGTAAACTCTCTCCATTTTACCAGGATTTATCTGTTTGTGAGTTCCACATTTTTAAGCAAGTTATCATTTAATGCTGATAGAACGTGCTATCAGACACACAGGACTTTTAAAGTAACAGTATTCAACAGGTGCATAGGTTCAGTGACAAAGCAGTGGTTTGACAAAGCAGGGGTAGGAATCATGCAGCACTGAAGCACCAATTATGTTATTACGTTATGTCTTGGGCTATCTTTAGGATACATCCAGTACTGGGACATGCAATGAGAAACTGATAGATATGTGCAGCTGCCCCTTTACTTTGTGCTGCAATTGCATATAAGGAGAATCTGTGCAGTGTCACCCTGGAGACGCTTGTATTTTCCAGTTTGTGATCCTATGGGTCCAGGACCAGCCCAAGACATTTGGCAGTCTATGGTGAAGAACAAGGTTGCATCAATTGTTACTCTACAACCAAAAAATGGACTGATAGCTGATTTTTAATTCAACTAATGATAGGGCAGCTGCCTCCTCCATACCTGAAAGATAGCAGGCAAGCTCAGGGAGATGTAGGGCAGGCTCCTTAGCACACAGCCTCTTTCTAACACACCCTGCTGCTGACTCCCAGTATCTTCCACCTCACCAAGTTGCTCCACTTAACTGCCTAATGGTACGGCCAGCCCTGCTTTACAGACATGACAACATGCAGAAGAACATATGTGCATGCTCACACATAGTTGAGATGTAGGTTAATAACTAAGGCCTGCTATTTACTTACACACATGTAAGTGTGGTTTCCATACACACTAAAGTCCAAAACACACTGAAGAATTAATGCAGTCTGAGACTTTAACTGCCCTGGCTCAATTCTAGAGGTTCTGGGAACTTTAGTTTTGTGAGACTTTTAGCCTTCTCTGTCAGAGAGCTGTGGTGCCACAATAAATTACCATTCCCAGGGTTCCCTAGCACTGAGCCAAGACAGTTAAAGTGGTCTCAAACTGGATTATTTCGGCAGTGTGTTTTGGACCTAAGTCTCTCTTTGAATCGGGTGCTGAGAATTGTTCTTTTGCCCTTGTACTCCATCCAAAAACCTCCCACACCTTTCAGCTGTCAAGCCCTGGGAGAAAAAGCTGTTGCTTCTCACCAGAGGGAAGGAGAGGTGATTCAGACTATGAGGATCTAGTTTCTCTGAGTTCATGAGGGAAGGAAAGGCAGATGTACTCCATTTCAGAGTACACTCTCATTTCTCTTCCTTTTGTTGGTGCAAGCTGAAACCAGCTGTTTTCCTAAGGCCTGAACTAGCTTCTTATTCCCCCACTTCCCCATTGGTAAGCAACAGCAGCAGAGCTTGACAGCTGCTACATAGTGAGATGATATGAAACTGAGTGCAGGCATAACATCTTGGCCATAGTGGTCCTTGAAATGGTTCTCTGGAAGTTAGCAGATAACAGTCTATTGAGACATAAGAAGCCCTCATAAGAGGGCATGGAAAAGCTCTGTTTTGGGCTATATCACCCAGGATTGTAGTCTTGGGAGATTCTGAGAGTTCTGTTCCAAAAAAAAGTAAAAGGTTAATGGGCCGCCGGTGAGAACAGATAACAAGATTGTTTGGGCTTTATTTTCATTCCAATATAGCCTGAAACAACAGGAGCCAGGAGCACACAGTTTAAAAAAAAAATCTTATCAGCATAGTGCTCTTGCCCTGAGATTCCTCCCCTTGCCCTGAGGCTGGAGGTCTGGGAGATCTTGGCCCCTGAGATTTGGGGTCCCTAGTAGGAAATGCCCACCAGCACTGTGGTCCCTCAGTATAAAAATATTTGGGGGGGGGAACCTTGTTCCCTAAAGCCTTTAGTGGCAGGGGAGCAGAATTTCACCATATTTTGGGTATGGTGGTATATTTTAGACCTAGGTGAGGTATTTTCTTATATAGGATATGACCTAGAAGTGACTTGCTGGTTTGTTTTGTGTTATTTTCCAAGGCTTCTTAAATATCTTGAAACAAGACTAGCCACATAACACCTATTTTGCAAGATCTTCATTGGCTGCCCATTCACTTCCGAGCCCAATACAAGGTGTTGGTTATTACCTATAAAGCCCTAAATGGCTTGGGCCCAGGGTACATGGAGGACCGCCTCTCCCCATATAATCCGCCCCGCACTCTCCGATCGGCCGGGAAGCAATTGTTGAGGGTTCCTGATACACCATGACTGCACAGAGGGCGTTTTCCAACTCGGCCCCGCTCTCTTCCCGGCGAGCTCCGCTCGGTTACCTCCCTTGACCTGTTCAGGAAGAAGCTGAAGACCTTCCTCTTCCAACAGGCTTTCCCCCCAGACGCTGTGATTTCTGCTCTCTCCCCGTTACACTAGCATTTTAAGCTAGTTATTGTTGTGGTTTTTAACCTTATAATTTTTATCTTGTTTTTAATACTCTGATGTATCGTCATCGATTTTTTATGTGGGTGCTGTTTGTAAATTTGTACATTGTGTAGTACCTTTGTTGTAACCTGCTTTGATCTCTTTGGAAAAGCAGGCTATAAATAAACAGTATTATTATTATTATTATTATTATTATTATTATTATTTGGGGCATTTGGCCAAAAAGAGAAAAAATAATAATCTGAATTTTGGAGGGTAGGAGGCCAGTGCAGTGAGTGTGATCCTCAAAAATTCCTGGGGTTTGGAGTGAACCCTTAATAGCTGTCCACCATTAGCTCAGAATAATCCTTTCACAATAAATGTAACAATACTAGCGCCAATGCTATAACAATTATGATCATGTTTCATTGTAACTTACCATAGACAGGGGAAAAGCCAGGCCACCAAAAAGCAAGTCTCTAACGGGAAACACGGACTTAGCAATTCGATGTTTCTTCATTAGTACAAACGCATCACTAAGCATGGAGACTCCATAGAAAATGGCCTGCAAAACCTAAATTAATTACAGCAAATGAGCAGATCTTCATCAGGTTTTAATTGTAGATACCTCAACAACTTCCCAGCCTTGCTCTTAAGGGAGTCATTTTTAGGGTGAACCATGAATCAGTTCTTTGGAAATTGCCCCTGGCTACATCTTATCTCATTTACTCAAAATGTTTTAATACATTGGTTTGGTTGGTAAACTTTAACACTGTCTTGTTTAATGGACTTAAATAAGGTTTTATAAGATTAAGCTGTTTTATTTAGCTTGGATGTAGAAAGACCCATAAACTGGGAGTCCCATAAACAGGGAGAGAAATTCCTCTCTTCTGTCATCTGTCATCTAAGAATAGTCAGAATGAAAGAAAAAAAAATGTAAAGTCAAAACCAGAAAACCAACCCATCAAGAGAAGACATTTATTGCCCAAATGTCTGAAAGGAGACATTTATTACCAAAAACGAAGAGCAAAGAGACATTTATTACCAAAAACGAAGAGCAAAGAGACATTTATTACCAAA
>NC_056525.1:170992399-171006867 GCF_019175285.1 Sceloporus undulatus
CATACACAAACACAAAAGTTACAGGAAAAACACTGGTGCCACACTGGGAAAGTAGCATACAATGTTAATCTTTACCACACAGGTGCAAATTGTGCAGCTCTCCAGGTGATGTTTTACTCCATCTCCCATCATCCCTCACCATTGGTTATGCTGACTCAGGCTGCTGGCATTTGCAGTTCATCAACATCTGGAAGGCCACATGATTGTCACCTTTGTTTTATCTAGTAAAAAGTTTTCTGCACCTGTGTTTCTGAATGCTTTGTTTTAACTCAGTCCTCATCAGCAAAGGGTTCTTTTTAAGTAGATGTGGCATAGATAAAATTAGGGCATTGCCCCCTACAAAAAAGAATTCTGCCTTTTCCTCCAATCCCCAAACTTCTCATCTTGCAGACACTTCAAATTGCCTTTGAACATTCAGAGATACTGTACAGTTTAGGCATCCAAAGAAAAGAGGCAAGCAGAGTTATCAAGGAAATGCAAATACAGCAAAGAAGAGTTTCTAGGCATGAGCAATTTCCAGCATCTCACACTCTGCAATGCTAGAAATTGAGAGGAAGAAATAAAAATCATTTGGAGGACAAGGTGTTGTGCCCTCATTTTACTCCCCCTGTAACTACACCCTGGATGTAGTGGTCTCCATTGGCAAGGACTGGGTGCAAGGTGCTTGTAACTTACACCAGTGCTTTTTAAGATGTATGATATGGGAACCAGCAATTTCCCCCCTTATGTTCCAGGGACTCATACAATTTTTTTTAAATATTTGTACAATATTTATGCCCATTGACTACCACTGTTTCTTTTTTTCCTACTAACACTCCAAGGACTGTAGTTGTTCAGAGACCACCACTCTTGAGTAGTATGGCCTTTATTGTGTGCTTTTAATTGGTTTCTGACGTAAGGTGACCCTAAGGAGAACCTATCATGGGGTTTTCCTGGCAAGTTTCTTCAGAGGGGATTTGCCATTGCCATCCTCTGAGGCTGAGATAGTGGGACTTGCCCAAGGTCATCCACTGAGTCAGGATTCATATTTGGTTTTCCAGTATGAAAAGGGATGGGTTTTTCTTTTTTGCGTTTTGCAAAGGCATTTTGCCCTCACCCCACCCCCTGTTCTTATAACTCTAAATTCAAAGCAAGGTCCTAGTATTCCACAAGTTAGAACTGTTTGGATAAATCCACAAAGTTTTTTTAGGTATGTCTTTATGGGCTAGGCTTTCTCAAATAGGTCTTTTCAGTCATCTGCTCCAACAGACTAATACAGCTGGTCCTCTCATATTGTACAAAAGAGATTTGTCTGTGCAGCATAACATGTGAGCTACTATCGCATCATAATTTCAAATCCAATTCTTCTTCTTCCCCCTCCCTGCTTTTTTTTTCCATTTCAAAAGGGTTTTCAGATATCAATTCTACAGCAATTACATTTACCGCAGTATCTGTGTGGGCAGCTGGGAAAGTCACTTTTTAAAACTACAGCTTCCAGAATCCCCAATCTAAAAATGACTTTTTCAAGTGATCACCTGTGTAGACAAATCCCAGTGCTATGGCACCATTTTAATTGCCATCATGGCACCATCCCAAGGACTCCTGGGGAAGAATGTTCAGAATTATCAACCAGTGAGCTCCCTTAGTGCCTCTGACCAAACTACTGTACAGATCCCAGGATTCCATAGGGTGGTTCCAAGGCAGTTCCAGTAAAATTGTACTGCAGGATCTGTGGCATAATAATTTGTGTGTTGGACTCTGGAGATCAGGGTTCAATTCCCAGCTTGCCCTTGGAAACCCATTGGGTGACCCTGGGCTAGTCACACTCTTTCAACCTCAGAGGATGGCCAGGGCAAACCCCTTCTGAAGAAGCTTGCCAAGAAAACCCCATGACAGGTTCACCTTAGAGTCACCGTGAGTCAGGAGTGATTTGAAGGCACTGTGTGAAAGGGCCTTACTTAATTCAGTGGCAGCGAGAGGCAGCATTAGGTTATGACTCTGGAGACCTGGATTCGAATCCAGGCTCAACCCTGGAACTCCACTGGGTCACCTTGGCCGAGTCACACTCTCTCAACCTCAGAGGAGGCCAGGGCAAAACAAAATAACCCCCCCCCTCTAAAGAAACCTGCCGAGAAAACCCCATAGTCAATTTTCCTTAGGGTCGCCAAAAGTCGGAAAGGACTTGAAGACACCCAGTGACAACCACAACAAGAGCCATCTTACTTAAAAAGCAAGAAGTCATCAGGATAGCTGTGTGCATGCATTTTTGGAGGATGCACTACAACAAATGACAGTACAGTACTTGGCCAAAGGGAAACCATACTTGCCCATAGAGAAACACTGGAAAATACTTTCCCACATAGGGGACTACTTGTCCATGGGGAAACCTAGAATACTTGCCCATAAGGAAACATAGGGGAATATTTGCCCATAGGGAAACATAGAGTACAGTACTTGCCCATAAAGAAACACTGGAAAATACTTTCCCACAGGGAAACATAGGGGAATACCTGCCCATAGGAAAACATAATAATAATGATGATGATGGTGATGATGATGATTTATTTATATTTCCCGCCTCTCCCTGCAGATTGAGCGAGGTAAATACTTGCCCATAGGGAAACATAGGGAAATACTTTTCCATAGGGAAACACTGGAAAATACTTGCCCATTAGAAAACATAGGAGACTACTTGCTCATAAGAAAACATTGGGAAACATAGAGAAATACTTTCCCATAGAGAAATATGGGGGGAATACTTGCCCATAGGGAATCACTGGAGAATACCTGTACATAAGGGCCTACTTGCCCATAGAATACCTGCCCATAGAGAAACACAGGGGACCACTTGCCCATAGGGAAACAGAGGAGAAGACCAGCAAGTTTCCCTAGATGGGCATGTTTCCCCCTCTGGGCAGGTGCTGCCCTTGCTTTCCTTGGGAGGTGCTCTCCCTCCCTCCCTCCCTCCCTCCCTGACTCACCAGGTTGAGGACGGTGAGGAACTTCCACTGGCCTCCGTAGGCCAGGACGTCGGAGGGCTTCTCGGCTCCCCTGCGGGAGAGGTGCCCGACGGAGTGGACCAGGAAGGCGTACCAGGCCAGGCCCAGAGAGTGGCCCACCAGGAGCCAGGCGCCCTTCATGCTGCTGGTGCTGCTCCTCCTCAAACTGGGAACCTATGTGCCACAGCCCAGCCACCTTTTCCCATTTGCCAACTAGTCTGTTCTTCTTTTACTCCAGTGAACTTTGCCTCCTTTGCTCCCTTCCCCCCTCCTCCTCCTCCGCCTCCACTCTTTCTTTCTTTCTTTCTTTCTTTTGTTGCTCCTCCTCAGGGCTCCCAGAACCAGGCTTATTTCTCTGGATTTAAATGCCTCCCTCAAAAGATTAAGGAAGATTACTTCCCACAAGTTACATAAGTTTTGGAGGGGTTTTGCGTAACCTGGAGGACCGTCCTCACTGAGGAAGTTAACCCGGTTTGGCACTGGTTTAACTCTTTTCTGGCTCAAGGCTGCTATGGAATTCTGGGAGTTGGAGTTTGTTGTGGGCCCAGAGCGGACCCCACAACAAACTCCAACTCCCAGAATTCCATAGCAGCCTTGAGCCAGAGGTGCAAAACCGGGTTATTGCTCCAGTGTGGATGCAGCCTAAGGGTCCAAAATACACACTGCAGCAATAATCCAGTTGGAGACCGCCTTAACTGCCCAGGGAATTCTGGGACGTGTAGTTTTGTGAGGAAATTGAGCCTTCCCTGTCAGAGAATTCTAGTACCACAATAAACTACTGTTCCCAGGATTCCCTAGCCCTGAGCCAGGGCAGGTAAAGCAGTCTCAAACAGGATTATTTCTGCAAGGAGGATGGGGACCTGGTTTGCTTTCCCTCTTTGCAAGCCTGCCTCCAGAATAACAACAACAACTTTTATTTATCTGTTTAGGACTGAGGCAGCTATCTCCCTGTTGAATCTTCATAAGTCTCATCGGAGAAGGGATGAAGCTGGAGCAGAGGATTAGCTCCCACTTGTTGCAGCTTTCGGCTTTCACAACTAGTTGTTGTTGTTGTTGTGTGCCTTTAAGTCGTTTCCAACTTCTGGCCAAGAAGGTGACCCTATGGTGGGGTTTTCTTGGCAAGTTTTCTCAGAATGGGTTTACCCTTGCCATCCTCTGAGGCTGAGAGAGTGTGACTTGCCCAAGGTCACCCAGTGGGTTTCCATGGCCAAGCCGGGATTCGAACCCTGGTCTCCAGAGTCATAGTCCAACACTCAAACCACTCCATCCCTTTGGCTCCCAAAGGCTTCAGGTCTTAATATTTGAGGGCTTAGGTCCACGCTGTGGTGAAGTAAAGTCTGAAGCAGACTCAAGCAGACTGAAGTAATGTGTAAGGACGTTATCAGACGAGGGAAATTGGAAGTATAATCCAATGGCAATCCAAACCCAATCATGGGGTTTAACGTTATTGCATGAAAGGTGATCACACGCAATTTCAGGCAATGGCAAACTATTTTCAGGCAATGGGAAGTCAGTTCGAATGCAATTCGAATTCACGTAAATTCGCTGAACTAGTGAATTCACATGAATGCGTTCTGGCTCCACTTTCTTTTCATTCGAAATTAAGAGAAATTCCTCTCGTCTGATAAACTCCCAAGCTACTTTTAATAATTACTTTGGGAAAACTGAAAGGAATTATTTAAGGGATTCTTTGCGGAATGGGTGTCTTCCCCTGCCTCCATAGGACACCATTCCATGCTTTGTATTAGCAATATGTTATTCCAAAGTGCTGAGTGTTAACATGAAAGGGCAGGCTGAAGGAGCAAAGGCCATGGGGGATACAGCTTAAGGTTGTTGTTGCTGTTGCTTTTTCTTAACTGAGCCGCAGCTTAGATGCTTGTTTGCTTAATCACATTAACTTCCACGGAAAGGATTTCTTCTGTCAGAGCAGCTAAAAAGGAAGACGCTGCCAGGGAGAGAAAGGAAAGATGAGGCCAAAGAAGAAGAGGTGAAGAGGACAGAAGCCTCACTGAAGAGAAAAGGAACTCCTCCAGAAAATAGTTCTTGTAGCCAGTGTGGTGTAGTGGTTTGACCACTGAACTATGACTCTGGAGACCAGGGTTCAAATCCCTGCTCAGCCATGGAAAGCAAGTCACACTTTCTCAGCCACAGAGAATGGCAAAGGCAAACCCCCTCTGAACAAATCTTGCCAAGACAACCCCATGATAGTATCACCTCAGAGTCTCCATAAGTTGGAAAAACCTTGAAGACACATAACAAAAACAACAAATAGTGTATCTAGTATGTAAAGAACTTTCCAAAGCAGGCCATGGCTTTCATGTTCAGGACTGCTCCACACTGGGAACAATTGGGCAGTGCTCTGGTTTTCGTGGCAAAGCACCTTACCATACAGCATAGGTAGGAATTGTGCAGACCTCTTGTTGCACAAGGCGGGGATGGACTGAGAGCCCAGACCAACGGTGCTCCTCTCCTACTGCCAGGGATTATCAAGAGGATACCGCGGCCGCATCCTTAGCTGCGTTTTAAACGCCAAGTTTTGCCTGCAATTTCTTTGTTAAGCTTGTCTTATAGAAGCATATCTTAAAGAAGAAGGAGGAGAACTACGGGGCATTTCTGGTAATTACCAGTTTAGCATTTCAACAACTAAGAAATCTAAGCTAAAGGCTATACGCGGAAATTAATTTAATTGCTTCGAACTTTGATAAATACCTTCTCAGGTTCACCGTATCAAGAGGTCTCTGTTTTTCTCTTTTAATTTTTATGGGGGGGGGGAAGAAACCGAGGGTTCGATTTCGTCTTATGCAGGACGAAACTAGACACGGTGGACTTATGGAATATGATACATCATAGAATACAACTGATCTTGAATGAAAAACTTCCTCTAGATCCTAAAATGTATTTGTTAAATATGATTTTGGATGTTAATTTGGAAAAGAAATATGGCAAGCTACTTTTTTATATGATTTCAGCAGCCAGGATTTTGTTCGCTACTCACTGGAAGGTTACGCAACAATTAACATGGGAGGATTGGTGCATGAAGCTCCTTGACTATATGGAAATGGATAAACTCACTTGCTTTATGAAAAATCTGGACTGGAACAAAACCAAAGAGATTTGGAATCCTCTTATGTTGTACATGAATAATGAAAATTTAATTTCTAAATTTATCTGGTAAAAAGGAAAAAGATGAAATGATATATATATTCATTATAATTATACAATGAAAACACCGAAGCAAACTTTGGTTTAGTTAACTGTTAATTCTCAAAACACATTTATAATAAGCTTGTATGAATTAACTATGATTTAGAACCATAAATGTATTAGGTAATTTAGCCTGATATAAGCATGTCCCCTCTCCTCTAGGAAACCGAGTTCTGTTTTAAAGTATTGACAGGAAAACTTGTATATAATTCGTTACTGTATATCTATATATTTGTATGTATGTATGTATGTCTTTTTTCTCTCTTATGTTTTTTATGTGCTGTATGTTAAATATATATTATAGAAAACCCTAATAAAGATATATATGAAAGTGAAAATACCGTATTTTCCGGCGTATAAGATGACCAGGCGTATAAGACGACCCTCAAATTTTAAAATAAAAATCTAGGGTTTAGCCTATACTCACCGTATAAGGCTACCCTCCTCCTGAGTAGCATGGCAGCAAGCCTCCGAAGGCCCCTTAGAAGCCAGCGCGAGGCTGCCGACTCCCCAGGCCTCCGGAGGCCTGAGAGGCCGGCGGCCCCAAAGCACGCATGCCAGCTTCTGAGGGGCCTCTGAAGGCCCCTTAGAAGCCGGCGCAAGGCTGCCGACTCCCCAGGCTTCTGGAGGCCTGAGAGGCCGGCGACCCCGAGAGCGCGCCCGCCCAGCCACGGGGCTGCCGGGCTCAACCCGGTGTACAAGACGACCCCCAACTTTTGACCCAATTTTATTGGGTCAAAATGTCGTCTTGTACACCTGAAAATATGGTATATGAAAAGGAAAACCCATTCTCATACACCTTTCCCTGCTCTGCTACTTGTGTGCCTCATGCCAAACAGGCATTCATTCTTTTCTGGGAACCACTACAAATGCTTGATGCCTATTAAGGAAAGCTTTGTTAAAAAAATATATTTTTCACATACCTACCCATAAGTAGCTTTGCTTGCTCTCTACAGAAGTGCTGCCTGCTATTGTGAAGTATACTTTGTGTACTGAGTGGCAAGAATGTATACAAACATAATCTCTTTTTCTGATGTTTCTGGAGAGCAAGGCAAAATTCAGGGACTTTTTGTTTAACTACAGACCCTAGAAACCCTCAATATGCAACAGGTACAATACAACATCATGAGTGTGCTGCATGTTAGGATGCAAGAGCATTGGTTTTGCACAGTGTTTCACCCTTCACAAAATTTACAGGAGATGATTCTGCAAATGAAGACTATGCATCTGAAGATTTAGTATGCCATTCTCCATATAAAGAGGTATCTGAATTGTTTGTAAGAAAACTATACTAGGCATTTGGTTTGTTCAGTTAGGGACCCTCCCTGAATGTACACATTGACCTAGAAACTTTTCTCAGTCTTCATTAATGAAGGTAATAAAGACCCCTCTGGGAACCTATATCAATTTTTCACTGCAGTGTCTCTCAATGGTGAGGGGAGGCTGGTCACATCATCTTGCAGCACCTGATCAGCAGCATCATAGGCATCCATCATTTAGAATAGATGACTGACTTGAGGTGGGTTTCAGGGTCATTTGTGGTCATGGCAATAAAACAAAAAGCAGTTTAAGATGTTCTGAGTCTAACTTACATCATTGTAACTGACTAACAGGATGCCATCATAACTAGCGTTAGAGTAGAGATGTCAGTGACTAAACTGTACAGAATTTTTCTTTCTGGATTGTTACGGATATATCTGCTAAGTGGGCAATTGGAAACTTTTTAAAAATTAGCCAAAGATTTACGGTTTGTAAGGTATGTTAATATTGTGTTTTTTAATTCAGTAAAATTTATATTAAAAAAAATTTGCCAAAGATTTCAAAGAGTTTATTGCTTAATTTTGCACTGTGATTATTAGGACTGCTTCTATACTATACTCTTGTCTTTCCTGTGTTGCTATCATCACTTAACCCACATGTCCCAAGACTGCAAAAAACTTGCATTGTGTGAGTTGTGGAGTATTTTCTGATCCCAACAAGAATCCCAGTGCATTGTAAGGCATATAAATGTCATCATTTCGAAAAGAGTGTTTGCACAATCAATAATGTTCCACTGACAGCCAGTGGAATTAAAGGTGGAATTAAAGGCAGAGAAAGCAGATAAACTAACGCTTCATGTAATGTGAGATATTTCCTGGTCACAGGAAATTATAAACCCTCCTTCCTTCTTCATTTCATGTGGAAGAAATTTAGATTTCTCCCAAATGGAATCATGCTAGTGAAAGTACTTCTGATTCATGGCTGAAAAACAGCATGGAGCATTTTTATTTATTTATTTATTTTGGTCCCATGCTGGAAGATACAAAATTCTGCAGTAGCAAAAATCAGTAGATCTACTAAAGCATTTTTGCTGTTGTTATTGTTCCAGACTTCTTTTGTTTGTACATGTTAACTGACTGAAACTTGGAATTGTTTGCAGTTGTTCAAGTGATGATGCCACAGGTCTAGTTCTGTGGGTGTTCTGCAATCCACTCTAAGGGATTAGACTGTCCTGTCCTGGTACAGGAGAATTAATGAGGGAGGTGCAAAATTGGGTTCAAGCATACATATTCTTAAAAGTTGGTTTTAGAAAAAAACCTTACCCATTTAAAGTTATACAATACCTAACACAGACTAACATATTCAGGAGTAGCCATGTTGGGCATGCAGCAAAATACAAAATTCACAAAACAGCAATACGTTGATGGGACCAATTAAAATGCACAAAATACTTTCCAAGGCAAGCTTCTGAAGTTTCCCCAGCCTCTTCATCAGGCAAAAGTGTTAAAAATCATACAGGAGAAGAAAAGTGAAGCTGTTAGAGTCACAGGCCTACATTTTGTTTTGATACTCCTACACATGGTGTTAAATTGTGAGTTAGAATAACATATAATATTCTTTATGGAATTACGTAAGCCTGCAAGAAACAAAGGCCTGTTCAGTCTAGGGCAGAGTGATGACAGGAACATTATGGCAATTATATACTCTGCACTTACTCCATGTACATTTCAAATGCAGGTGAAAGTTTAAAAGATAAAAATTTGAATAACTAATGAACTGATGATACAAGAATCCTTGCAACATTCTTGACTTATGTTCTTCATTTTTCAAACAGAATTCAACATGTTCCAATGCATTATCAAATACAGTCCACATCCACCACACTCCAATTTTCCCTGTGCATTCTGCTGTTGAGAGGCTTCAGTTTATTCTGAAATTTGTTAAGGCTAACCCCAGAGTGCTGTCACAGTAGGACCCATGTCTAAAAGGAAAGCCATATAGGGAGTTACTTTCACACTTGTCAGTGAGTGAAGCAATGAGATGTTTGTATAGAGTTTTGTTACATGGAAGGAAGGGTTTCAAGTCTTTGCTTTTCCTGAAAATGTATTCTTAATGTTCAGTTTGTACTATGAATAAAATATGTGACTGCCTTCAAGTAACCTATTGACTTTTGGTAACCTCATTAATTGAACAGGGTTTTCTTAGGCAAGAGGTGGTTTTGCCAGTCCTTTCCTCTGAAACATAGCCTACATCACCTGGGATTTGTTGGTCTCCCGTCCAAGTACTAACCAGGGCTGACCCTACCTCCAAGAGTAGACAAGATCTGAACAAAGCATACCATTTCATTATTTCTTCAGCACTTGATTCAATTACTAGAAGTGTTGCCAGCCTCTTAATGGCTTCTACTCTGTGCCTTTAACTGCAGTATTTTGAAAAGTTATGGATAGCTCTTAAAGACATGAGAGTGTCATTGCAATTGACAGTCCTGATGAGAATCCTGTACTAGAACAAGAGGTCACTGTAAGAACAGAATATGGAGAAACATAATGGTTCCCAATTGGCAAAGGCCTCAGACAATGCTGCATTTTGTCAGACTTATTTGTTCAACTGGTATGCAGAAAATATAATAGGAAGAGCAGGTTTAGACTTAGAAGATGGTGGAGCGAAGATAGGAGGAAGGAACATCAACAATCTAAGTATGCAAATGACACCATACTACTAGCAGAAAATATCACAGACTTGGAACAATTATTAAGGAAAGCCAAAGAAGAAAGTGCAAAGGCAGGCTTACTGCTGTACATAAAGAAAAAATAACCATGGAAGATCTACATAAATTCAACTCAAACAATGAGGAATCAAAATAGTTAAAGAGTTCCCATAGCTTGGATCAGACAATTTATCAGAATGGAAACTGCAGTCAAGAAATCAGAAGACTAGGAATGGGAAGGGCAGCCATAAAAGAACTGGACAAGATCCTAAAGTGTAAAGATATACAACTGAGCATTGAAATTAGAATCATTACAAGACATTGTATTCCCCATCACCATGTACGGATGTGAAAGTTGGACAGTGAAAAAGTGGATAAGAAAATCAACTAATTTGAGATGTGGTGCTGGAGAAGAGTGCTGAGAGTACCATGGACAACCAAAAGACAAACAAATGAGTCTTTGTACAGATCAAGCCTTAAATCTCCCTAAAAGCCAAGAAGATTAAACTAAGGGTGTCATACTTTGGCCACATCATGAGAAGGCATGACTCATTAGAAAAGACAATAGTGTTAGGAAAAGTGGAGAGTAGTAGAAAGAGAGGAAGACCACACACCAGATGGCTGGATTCAAACAGGGAGGTCATGGGCCTGAATTTGCAGGACCTAAGCAGAGCAATGGAGAACAGAGTGCCTTGGACATGTCTCACCCACAGGACTGTCATTATCAGCAACAAAGGTCTTTTTTAAAAAATAGTAAACCTGCCATTAACCAGTATTTGGAAAACATCTTTTTTGCACTACAACTCCCAGGCTCCCTGAAATGCTGGACATGATAACTGGAAGATTTGGGGAGTTATGATCCAAAAACGTTAACTTTCCAAACTCTTTGGAAAGGCCATTTGATGTTGGAACTAGTTAATTGCTGCCAGTTTAGTTTCAAGTTATGGCAACTATATGAACCAAAGATCTTCCAGACATTCTGTTATTAACAACCCTATTACGATCTCACCAAATCAGGATTATATCTTCCTTGATTGAATCTATCCTTTACTTGGTGGTGGGTTTTTTTAAGAGTATTTTTTTTCTTTCATTTTCTTTGCCTCGTCCAACACAGCATTCCAACTTTTGTGCAGCATTTAAGGATTCCTATATTTCTTAGTCACACGGTTCAGATTCCTAGCAGCAAACAAAAGCAAGCTGTTCTTATAGATTTTTATTCACTGAATTAATCATCAAAGAAGAAAGCTTGCTCGGGACCAGTAAATCGATATTTTGCTCAACTATTCTGAATTTGCCCATGTTCTTTCTGATTAAAACAGCCCGTTTCTTCATTTGTTAAAGCACTCCACATAAGTGTCTTGTTCTTAGCTGCTCTCAATATCTGCCTGAGAGCTTAGCAGCAAACTTCTTCCCCAACACACCTCAGTGGGCCATAGCTGAGAAAGAGAGCACATGCCTTTTATGTGTAAGATTCCAGGTTCAACCCTTGACTTTTCCAGTTAAAAAAGGATCAGAGAGCAGGTGATTAGGAAAGGCCTCTGCCTGGGAAATCTTCAAAATACTGGGTTACATGGACAGACAGTCGACCTGGAATAATGTTGTTTGCTGTGATCATCAGTGGTAGAGGGCACACTTTGCTTGCTTAAGCCCCTATGAACAATTTCTGTCATCAGGTAAACATCTCTCTATAATCTGAAGTAGTCCAGACATTGGTTTACAATTGCATCAAGAACTAGGCTATTTTCTACATGTTTGTTTGGAGTCCTCTAGAGTCCTATGCACCTATCTCCTCACATATAGGGCTGAAGTTGTTATCATTGTCAAGGAGACTCTGAATTAGAATTGTCTTAATGGACCTTGGTGGACTGCCTCATCTTTAAAGCCATGTGTCTTCAAGTCAACTCTGATTTATGGAGACCATAAGATAGGGTTTTCTTTGCAAGGTTAATTCAATTTGCCCTTGTCTTCCTCTGAAGCTGAAAAAGTGTGACTTGCCCAAGGTCACCCAGTGGGTTTCCATGGTTGAGTAGGGATTCAGACCTTGGCCTCCTAGAGTCATAGCCTAACACTTGAACCACTACTCCCTGCTGACTCACTGTAGAGCTAAAATAGGAACAGGAATATGTGAGTACATGTAAGCCATACTCCTCCAGTCTAGTCCTTAAGAACACAGCTTTGGCACAGCTTCTGGCCTCTTAAGATGCATGTATCATTTAAACAGCATACCTCCAAAGTGACCCAAAGCAGCTTTATTTTGGCCTGTCTGTTTGGGCTTGAATTAGTTTCTTCCTCCCAATTTCCTGGTTTACTTCCATTGTTACAAACTGAGTTCATGGTGCAAAAATGATTTGCACTCAGTTAACAGCAAGGGGGATGGGAGAGGAGAGGGCAGAATCTTGCCCTTCCCTGTAGGCTCAGGCAAAAACAAACTCCTGCAGTTTCTCCTAGCTTGTCTGTTCTCCCTTATTATAACTTTTGCCATTTTGACCACACTTTGATGTTGCTTGGCCACATGTCATGGTTTTCATCTCTGAAATATTGGATGGTATGTGGTTCCACTGATCACAGGCATAGACTGCTAGTCTAGCCCAAGGAGACTCTGAATTAGAATTGTCTTAATGGACCTTGGTGGACTGCCTCATCTTTAAAGCCATTTATTGCTGTACTTCAGTATCCGCTAACTGGAATGAACACATAGTTCATTCACCTTTTTCCAGTCCAGATAAACAAATTGTGGGGCTCAAAGGGCAAATGAACAGCCTCCAATATCAGATACAACAGTATGAATTTGGTGTGCTTTCAGTCCTGACAGTGCAAAAGCTTCTTAAGAGACTAAGGGGCAGCCTGCAGCCACATTCAGCTGTGTTGGATCAGGGCTGCGGCAACCACATGCTAATAGAGAAGGAAATGTCATTGCATTTCTTTTATTGCCTTATTTCAAGACTCCTTATGGCCAATAGTGGGTATGGTCTCTATCTCTCTTTCGTTGAGACCATCTTAAACAACATGTAGGCCAAGGTGTGTAGGCTGTATTTCAGAGGAAGGAACGGGCAAAACCATCTTTAGGTATTTCTTGCCTTAAAAAACCCTATGAAATTGTTAGGGTGCAGAGAGACGAGCTGTGTCCCTTACGACCACACACAGAGTTGATGCCCATAGGCAAGACGCATAGAAGAAGGTCTGCGAAGAGCTAAAGTTCTGCGAAGCCTCTGAACCGCACAGCAAATTTCCTTCCACACACAGGCTGCAGCCTTGAGCTCCCAGCTTCAGAAAATGAATCTCCGGACAGCGAGACTTCACTCAACACGAGGGCTTTTAATCTTTGTTGCAAACTATTTATAAAGATTACACTGAGTATCAGACAGCCATCTTGAATACTCACTATCATACAATCCAACAAAGTTCTTCGCCAACCACCGACTACAACAACCCAACAATGGAGATAGTCACCTTCTCCCTTATATAGGTGTTCTTCTTGGAAGCCATGTGACAGTTGTGCCATCAATGAAACCTGGCTGGTTTCATACCCAGTACCTGTTGTATCAGAATACTACCCATGATGCACTGCTGGCTGGCTTCACCTTCTGTGCATGTTGCATCAGACTTCCCATGATGCACAGCTCACCAAATGCTGACTCATGCACCTACCACTTGAACTGTAGTAACTTCTGCTTCAGTACCACCTAGTGCCCACACAGAATCATAGAATCATAGAGCTGGAAGAGACCACAAGGACCATCCAGTCTAACCCCATTCTGCCATGCAGGAAATCTAAATCAAAGCATCCCCGACAGATGGCCATCCAGCCTCTCTTTAAAGACCTCTAAGGATGACCTTCAATAAAAAATTCACCATTATGTGTATTTTTTATTTTGTTATATATTTTTGATATGGGCAATACAAAACCCATTAAAAAGTGTACTGTAATGCTGCTGTAGGAAGAGGTGCAGCTGAGTCTGGGACTGCATCTACCCTGCGGAATTAATGCAGTTTGACCCTTAGACATATTTTAAAAGGAGCTGGGAAAGCAGGACCACAGAGGATTGATTAGGACTGTCCCTGCCAAACTGGGACAGTATGGAACCAGGAGCAGTGGAAGCTTGAAGCAGTCTTACATTTCTGTGTATGAGAGTATTGTTGTTCCCACCAACTTCATATAGCGCATTGTTTTGCTTGTCAGTGCTGTGCAGAGCATGGTTGTGCAAGCATCCTAAGCTCTTATCTGCCTGTGGCATCAGCCATGCACCCTTTTGAGCCCTACCACAAATATCATCATCATCATCATCATCATCATCATCATCATCATCATCATCATCATC